>NC_087177.1:5550000-5590000 GCF_035594125.1 Scylla paramamosain
AAGCAATGGTGAGTTCATAGGAGATACACCTACGTCACTGGGTGGGAGTCGGGAGAAGGGAGGGAATGAGGGCAGGACGGTACGAGATGATGCAGCGACTCGGTTGAGGGGAAGGGAAGCATCTTGGGGTCTGATGCGGGATGCGGGTCGTCGATAGGAATCTTAGATAGGGCAGGGACGTGGTAGGAAGATCACTGGGTAGAGAAAGGGAACGCCATGGACTTTTGGACAAGAATGACCGTAAATGTTTCTAGTCAGTTTGTACGGAGTAAAACACTATAATTTTAGTAGAGAATTCTTGCTTTTGTTGTTAGTGGATGAGTGAGCCAAGGCGATGCGCACATTGTACACACTCACGCTGAGTCTCCTACCCTGCTCCAATTCAATTTTTATTATGAACTGCGTTTTTTTTATTATGTTTCTGCTGTTTTTAACATTTATTTGCTAAGATTACTATTTTCACTTAATGGAAACCACTCGAGTGTGACGTTTAGTAGGCGATACGGACAGCGGCGGCGACCAGGAGATCATTTTCAGCGGAATCAGGAGGGTGATAATGAAGCTGCGCGTTACAGCAATGCACAAGACCCCGGAAGACTTATCGAGACGCGAAAAAAAACGAAGGTTAATAAAGAGCTGGCTCGTAGGATATCATCAGGGCAGCGAAGAACCATTAAATTAATTCGAAAAAAAAATCTTTAATAACAAGAATAAACTAATATCAAATGTAGTTATGGAAAGAGGCATTGAGAGAGAGAGAGAGAGAGAGAGAGAGAGAGAGAGAGAGAGAGAGAGAGAGAGAGAGAGAATACAAACATGGAGCGAGGTGTGTTGCTCATGAAAGGGAGAGGACAGGTGGCGGCAGGCTTCTCTCAGCTGAGGAGACGTGACGCCTCTGGTAGTCCCTCTTATTGCACTCATCTCGGGAAGTGAGGGCGGCGATGCGTTAGGTGCATGCGGCTGTGTCTGCGTGTTGAAAGCTCACTACCTAAACCTCGACTCATCTTCTCATGCCAAGGATAGAATGTATATAGATTTTTTTTTTCTTTTTATCGATTACCACGATACGATGCTCCATGGTCTGGTTGATCCGTCATGATTCTTTGTGTGATTTTAATTGAGGCGGGAGTTGGTGTGTGGCGCTTCCTCGGTCTGTGGCGTCGCATCCGTGAGAACTCCACGTGTAATATATTTTGTGCACGTTGCTGTAATTTGTTCGGATTGACATGAAGGATAAACCTCACTCCCACGAATCCGGTGGGCACCAATCAAGTGCGTTCTAATTCAAACTGCAGCCAATCGCGTGGGTAAGTAAGGGAAGAGAGACATCCATCCACGACATGCAGTACTTTTTATTACAAGGAAGAAGGAACAACTTTTTCATCAAGTAAATCTCGGTGGTTGCAGCAGTGAGGTGCGTTTTTGTTCCCGCCCGGCCGTGTTTCATGAGAGAAGAAGCTTCCTGCAGTTTTGTGTTGAGGTGAGGATGTCGTGGGTCCTCTTCATTTTCATTATGCAAGGAGAGTGAGGAGTGGGATCTAGTCAGAACATTTCCGCTGGGTTTCGCCCACACGCAGTCCTGGCGTCTCTTATTACTGTTATCACCAGATTTCGTTGTATGAATACTGAGACAACGGTATAATAAATGTGGTAGTAGAGACAATTAGCGTCTATAGATCATCCCTAGTAGCAGTTAAAATTACATCGTTATAGCAATTAGAAGTAGTTGCATCGTGAAGAACTGACAGGATGATGATGTTCGTGCATAGAATGTCTCGTTAGGTACGTTGAGGACCCGTCTCCCGCTTCCTGTACCAACATATGACGCAGATCGTAACAACACGCACAAACCTTGTATTTTCTCCCAACCCCACAGCGCTTCCAGCCCGTCACGGCGAACACACGATTCACACCAATCATCCGGCGCCTCAGGCTTGTACTGCAGCTTGCAAGAAAATACAGTCAAAGGCCTTTTGCTGCACCGCCGCTGTATGTTACGCTTCCCTGAATCAGTGCATCTATTATTGGTTCCATAATGATTTCCAGTGACGGGAAGGGTTCTGTCCCTGCCAGGTCGCGAGGGGTGGGTTCCTGGCAATTCATGAAGAATGGACCCCTGCCAAACCTTGATTGATAGACACCATCCACGCGTCGAAGGATTGGCCACTACCACGCTCAGGCTGATGGATCCCTGCCAGACTTCCAGGCAATGACCACTGCCACATGATTATTGATGGGACCCTGCCAAACCCCTTGACCCCTCGCCCTCACTGCTGGACCTCGGTCACGCTCTTGCTGATGCACCCCCGCCAAGCCTGATGGCTTCATTATAGTCACACAGCACTAGATTCTGCAGTGACATGAGGATAAACTTTAGTTATGTACTCTGATGAACTTCTGGCAGGCTGTTGCTGATGAACCCCAGCCGTACCCTGCCAGACCTGAGGGACTGATTCCAGGTACTCCGTGATGGATGGACGCACAGCCACACCCAGCTGATTGGCCCCTGCAATGCCTGAAGGACGCACCCTTTACCTAGCACACAACTATAGGAACAACTCAGAAAGTTGCTGGGAACAGTGGAGAGTTCAGCTGTTCGTTAGGGAACAAGTTAGAATTAGCTTTTCGTCTCTATTTATTTTCCCTTTCCCGCGAATGATCAAAAGAAATAATTTTTATTACCTGCCAATGGAGAAAACTTGTCAGTTGCAAGGCATCTGAGAATTATTACGAAATGAATGTGAAAATTAACAATTGTTTAGTCGTGTGAGAAATCAATAATTGAACCAGATACTAATAGTATGAGTGAAATATTCATTATTAGATTACATAGCATTTGATAAGCCATGTTCACAATAACAGTGAAAAAAAAAAAGAAGTCTTGCTGAGAACTGTCACGTTGGCTTACTCATGCGTCACACCAAACCACCTCGTCGAAATTTCATACCAACCAATACCTCGAATTTACGGTTGAATTATTTTCCGTCCTTATGTATTTTTTCCCTTGTCCAGCCAGGTTGGTGTGGGGTGCTGGAAGTGAAGACTGCGTGTGTTGTGACGTCTGTGGTATATTATGTTTTGGCATAACATATTACCTTATGAATCGTTATGCAAGTCGCTTTGTTTTCTTGTTAAACTTCCCAATAATTTTCCTCCGCGCACTTCACATATTGTCAAGCGTGCCTCGTGCCGAACTGTGAACCCGTGAACGTGGCCATACATACTCCATACTTTAGTTAATATGTGCTTGGTGTCTCTCACGCTGCGGGAGTGAGTGTGTAATGTCTGCTTGGTATTGACAGTATCTGACATTGCTGTATACCACGAAGGGAAGGATTAGTGACGTGAAAGTTCGCTACGTATGCTACATTATCGCTATCATCATCATCCATCATCATCATCATCATCATCATCATCATCATCATCATCATCATCATCATCATCATCATTGGCCTATATGAATTCACTGCAAGATAAAGGTGTCTCTTGATAATTGGGGAAGGGATACTTAGACCAGTTAAAACATCTTAACAGGGAGCATAGAGCGTGACAGGAGACAACCTTATATAGTAATTTGATTCCAGTTCACCCGCGGTATGACGTAATATAACGCTCATGTCTGTTGTTACTTTTTTTTTCCTCTTATACAGTAATTTAAGTAATTTAAGATCAGATGGAGTCAAGAATGGCGACTCCTGCTCACCTTCCTCGCCAGTTGATTTCCTGTCTGACTTATATAATGCACATGAATACAACCAGAAACAACCAGAAATGCACAGAAATACAACCATGAGGACTACAGTGCCTTAATGCATGAACACAGACCTGTATGCTTTACTCCCACTTATTGACACACACGCATAGCAACACACAAGAACATAAAAACATAGAAAAATAAGGGAAGCTGCAGGAACCCATCAGGTCAACACGTGGCAGTCTCTTTTACGCGCATCTACCCACTTTAACTTATCATCATCCAAAAATTTGTCTGATGTTTTTTGCAATCTTCATGTTTTTTTTTTTTTATACCATTGTGGACGTGGAATATGCGAGAATACCAGCGAGTTTTAATGGAAATGTGGAACGCAAAGACATCAGAGGATCCCCAGCACGTGTAAGCAACTCAGTGAAGAGGACTGGTGGGGAGGGAACATGAGTCTCGCCACACTCATCGTATATATTTTGCAGCTTAACAATACGACTCTTGTTTGTAGCATTTCCATATGAATAAGATATGTGAGATAGTGCATGACGGGTGACAACAGTGCCTGGCTTCAGCTGCTTTGTTCTACTGTTTTTTTTGAGGCGCCTTCTTATATTCCTTAACAAATAGCCAGAAAAATTGCCCCTTGTCTTCCATGCAGCGCCTTCCTCTTCTCTTTTACAACATGAAAGCGGTCTTTGTCATAATTTGCTCGCCATGAAAGATTGAAGCCGCATGCATGCGTATTTTTGTAGGCTGCGTTAATATATGTGTCAAATTAACATAATGCTGGCTGATCTAAAGAACCATATTTCGCTGTTACATCAAATAAGACTGGTAAAGTTTATGATGAACGTCCTTCCTCCTTCTCTTCCTACTCTTCCTTGTCCTCATCCTTGTCCCCTTCCTCCTTCTCCTCTTCCTCCTCTTCCTCTTCCTCCTCCTCCTCCTCTTCCTCTTCCTCTTCCTCTTCCTCTTCCGCTTGCTCTGCATTTCGGTTTCTCAAGCCACGTGCCGCTTAAACCAATTTCCTGATTGTTGTGGAACCGGGACAACATCAGCCATCCAAGCAATAAAGGATTTAATATAGTATGTTTGTTTCTGTGTGTGTGTGTGTGTGTGTGTGTGTGTGTGTGTGTGTGTGTGTGTGTGTGTGTGTGTGTGCGTGCGTGTGTTCGACTCAAAAAAGAGGAGCAGGTTGGAGTTGCGGCAAAAATTTTCATCCTGGCACACAAGAGTGAATGTCTTTATGGAGCAACAAGCTTGAGTTCGTGAAAGCAATCCATCATAGCAGTAGCAACTTAAGAAGACGTGTTGCCTGCTGCTACACGCCCCGTCCCGCCCTGCCCCGCCCTGCCTCGCCCTGCCCCGCCCTGCCCTGCCGTGCCGCACCCTTCCCCACCCACTCGTCCATTCTTGAAGCTTTGTAGGATGTTTGACCCAATGTCTTTATTCGTCTCATGCTCCTCTTGACTGCCAAACCAGTACTTACCTCATAATGATGCACGCAGCTCAAATGTTTACAACTTATACCCCAATTATCTCGGATCTCTGTCTTGCTCTCATGTTATGCGATGCTCGCCTGCCAACGCCGTGCACAACAGAAGCAATAGAAACCTTGTGATAAGTCTTATATTCATATTTCTAAACATCTTTGTGCCTTATCTCGGCTTCTTTTGACATGTTCTCGTAGAAGTTATTGGAAGGTTTTCGTGGATGTTCTCATCTAGTGATCTAAGCTCTATTCTGCTTCATCGGTGAAAGAAAAACATTCTTATACATACAGTTGATTATATCTATGGACTATGAAGAGAAAGGAAACATTAACAATAAAGGATTTTGTCATGTAGTCGTGTCGCCTCGCTATTTGCGTTTGCTACTTTAATTAAGGTAATAGGTTGGTTTTCCATCGGGCACTGATAAATTTTGTATGGCACGTTCTCTTTGGTTTGTTTTGATAAGCTGGTGTATATTTTTTGCGTGATACTTGCATCCCTACAGCAAATACATCTTTTATGAGTAACTGTTCGGAGTGATGGGTCTTTAGGCGGCTCGTGGCGTGTGTCAGCGTTTAGAAACAGGCAAGTCGAGCAAACCGGCTATCCATTGTTCCTCCCGTCTCTCCCACCCACCCACAATCCTGCCCACTAGACCTGGTATCACCATCCCTTACTTATCTCTCTCATCATTACTCTGCCCCTTGTTCTCAGCCACCCTCAAATTTCTCTCCACGTCCTTTCTTCATTTGCTGTCTGCAGTTTCTCTTACTCTCCCCTTAAACTCGTGAACATTTCCTTCCTCCAGTACAATTCTTGCTTTATGTTTCTCCTCCTCGCCTTACTCTTCCTCCTCGCCCCACTCCGTGTTGCTGCGTGTCACGTCCTTAACACCTGGTGTGTCCTTGAAGTCTTTTTAAAAGCATGATTCCCCACTTACATCTGCCTATTTATCTGTTAGTGTGACCTACATAATATGCGCACACGTACTAAACACACACACACGCACACACAAATGAATGAGCCGTTTATTATTATTATTATTATTATTATTATTATTATTATTATTATTATTATTATTATTACTCTTCTTCTTCTTCTTCTTCTTCTTCTTCTTCTTATTATTATTATTATTATTATTATTATTATAATACGCATTATACACTCAGAGAGAGAGAGAGAGAGAGAGAGAGAGAGAGAGAGAGAGAGAGAGAGAGAGTCAGCAACAGCGTTCAACAGTAATAACCAAATTCACAGATGTTGCTTCTTAAGAAACAGACACACACACACACACACACACACACACACACACACACAAAAATCCATTAAGTAAACTCTATTGCCCTGAAGGCTGAGGCACTAAAAAAATTAAGTGATGCTCACCAGCTGCCACGACCCACTAGTGCGGCGCGGTGAGTCAGGCTGAGGGTGGCGCTGCCTTCGCGGGGCACTGGGTGAAGGTGAAGTGTGGAATTTGATCGCCGAGTCTCCCAAGCACTGAAGGAGTCGAAGCTTCAAACATTTATTCCATGCCCAATATATTCAGCTCTTAGGTAACTGGAGAAGGGATGAAGTGTGTCCGTCATGGTTATCTAAAGAATCTGTATTCGAGTCCTCAACATCTAGTGCTTGTTTTGCATGGACGTTTTGTTTCTTTTTCTTTATTCTGTTCCCGCGGGTAGTCAAGGAGAAGTTATTAGAATAAGTATATCTGATTGCCAGAGGAGAAGACGGCGCAAGTGCTGCCTTTGTTATTGTATATGTCCCTGTCGCAGTTTATTGCTTCTTACCTTTGGCGCTGGAATCTAATTAGCGTTATTAACATTGCCATTGAATAAATAACTTTTTTGATGCCTGATGGTAAGTGGAAATTAAGTACATTGTTTTTCCGTCCTTCAAAGTGGAAGCATCTTTAGCAAACGTCCTTAAGGTCTTTGTGGGTGTAATTCATTAACGTCGACGACGAAATTAATCTTGGTGTCTTGTGGTAATGCCAAACAGCAGAATTTGTGGGTGTGAGTTTTATGTACTGGAGAAAGTCTTGAAGCTCCTTGTGTGTGCAATTCATAGCAGGTCAATGGCGATCTATTCTGCTTGGCACTCGGCCTTCAGAATGGGGGACTTGGCACGCTAACGATGATGTGTTGGGGAAGGCTGAAGTCCTGCACTGAGTTAAGACAAGGTGGGGGCTGTGGATGATGCAGTTACCAAATTAGCCTGATGAAGTGCTCGTGAGTGACAAGTTATGACACACGAGATAGTCTTCTTTAGGTTAGAATTTGTCTTTTATACTGAACATTCATGGCCTGCTTTGCCTCGCGCTAGTGTTTGTTCCTTGTTTTCGTGTTACTCCTAAAAGAATATTAGATAATGTGTCTCTTCACGTTTCCATCTTGCATTAAAGGACACTGAGGCTGTAACATGGCTACTGCGGGATGTTTCACAGAAGTGGATGTTTAAAGCTTACGGTGATTCATTGGTGTTTGTTGTTCTTTTACGTCAGTGTTGTGGAGTCACAGTGGTAGGACATGAAGTGGTAGGAGCGTGTAGTTAAGGATCTCCAGAGTAGCGCACTGCTTCAAAATGAGATCTTCGGAAAACTTCACGAACCATTCATGCATGACCAACTATACCGAAACAGAACTATTCATCTATGAAAGAAATACACCAAAGTAATATCCATGCAAGAAAATTAGGAAAGGGTGAACTCAACATGTACTGTACAGATTTCCCTCCTCCTTGACTTTGGATAACCAGACCGCCGTTCCCCTTCCCTTGTAAGTTGTCTCCTTAAGTGCCTTACATATATTCCCCAGTAAAGGTGAAACGTGAGAAAATGTGCAGGATACCGATGGAAATTACTCCTATTCACACCTCACAGGACTGCTGGATGTGCCGTGCCTTGCGCTGCTCCAGGCGGGAGTGCATGCCAGCAGCTGCATCTGCCACGGAGCCAATAGGGCGAGCGAGAGCTACGTCTGGAGAAAACTGTTTTGAGTGGGCGGAAATATTTCCACCACTGCTACGGCCACAATGGACTCTGGGGATTTTCTTACTCCTCACTGCGAATAGTTTGCATTGGAGAAGAAAGGTCGTTTGTTTGTAAGCAGTGGACCACATTGACTCCTAAATCTTTGAAGTGTCAAGACCCGGCGATTTTGAATCCAAAGTAACTCGAAAACTTGGAAGGCTGCCTGAACTTTGGCTGTTTTTCAACACACACACACACACACACACACACACGCCGAAGAGAGAGAGAGAGAGAGAGAGAGAGGGAGAGGGAGAGGGAGAGAGAGAGAGAGAGAGAGAGAGAGAGAGAGAGAGAGAGAGAGAGAGAGAGAGAGAGAGAGAGAGAGAGAGAGAGAGAGAGAGAGAGAGAGCTAATGTGATATTAACACATATATAAGAAAATTTCCTGGTTTACAAGCAAAATTGTTTAACGATATAAGACTTGATATAAGAACACTACTACTACTACTACTACTATAATATACTATACTATATTATATTACTACTATTACTACTACTGCAGCTGGTACTGCTAATGATAACAAAGTACATTAGTTTCTTGCAAGCTTCCTTCTCTTGGTCGTGCATCCTCACTTCAGCATCTACACATTTCTCCGGATACAGTGTTGTCGCTCTGTCATATCGGCGGCGTCCACTATTTTTCGTGCAGGTTCAGATAAGATATGAGCGGAGGTAGCAGCTGGCGGCGGTGTGGGTGTCTGGTGGATCACGGTGATAGCTGTGGGAAGCAGATCTTGTACCGCACTATTTGGTTTATGCGGCGCCTCTCCCTGTTGCTGGTCTGCCGGTGCCTGCTTGCTTGGCCTCACGCGCCATAACTCACGCCCCTGCCATGGATCAGCGCTCGGAAAGGGAATTAAATATCATGCAACATTTAACAACATCGAGCCACATTTGACAACCGCGAGTTGGTTTGAAATAAGTATTAACCCTGAATGAAAATATAATTGCTTTTGACTTGAAAACACAAAAGGATTTCAGCCCTATGTCTCCATTGGCTGTCATGTGTGCGTGGGTGGGTCGCCTAAGCAGCGTCGTGGAGCCAGCGATGGGCGGGTATTATCATGTTACAGGCTATTGTTATTATTTTCTATTTTCAGCATCACACAGTGTAGTGGTGAGGCATTTTTGTTGAAAGCCAATGACGAATGATCCTTTTATTAAAGACAACTTAATACTCAATATATTCAGAGGTTGTTACGCCTCATTGTTCTTAATGGTGACATGACTCACGATCGTCTGTGGCTTAAGGGGGAAGAGTCTTGTCTGGTTGTCATAAAATAATTAATCTAAACTTTCCTTTGTAACTCTTTTCTGAAATTGATTTAAACATTGCTTCATAATCCCTTGATAATTTCTTTATTTAGAATTGTCTCGAGTCATTATGAATTAATTAGAGTAAGGGCAATCGTGCTTCTAATAGTACCCTGTTGATTACCATGGATTCCCTTGAATGAGAATTTAGCTTAATATTGACAGTAAAGAGAAGAGTCTAGTGAGAAATCACTTCGTGCATTAAAAAGATTTAGCTCCGTCCTTCAGCTCCTTCCTCCCAACATTTAGAAAATCTACTCAAGCCTTCCTCAGGGTAAAGCCATTCCAGGTGGGTTCGCTCGTGAGGCCTCAGGTGAGCGGATGGAATGCTAATGAAACGAGCAGCAGCGGTTGGGTCAACTCGCTTGCGTCCCAGACCACGACTTTCTCGGGACCGCATAGAACCTTCTCTTCCTTCCTTCCTTCCTTCCTTCCTTCCTTCCTTTCTTCCTTCCTTCCTCCCTCCTTTCCTTCCTTCCTTCTTCCCTTCCTTTGCAAGACATCGACGCTCGTCTTTAAGGTTTTCACTACAGAACCACAACTTTAGCCATTCCGCGACCAGGAAACCTTTCTACTTTATGGTCTTAAAGTGAGGCAGTGGCCGCGCGTGGCTGTGTGTATAGAATGGGAGGAGGGCGGCACAGGTGGACAGTTGTTGTTTTAAAAGAGCCTGCAACTTCCATTTAATCTTCTTAGACCTTTTCAATGAGTAAGCAAACGAACTCGTAAGATTGGAACGGTAGGAAGAGACTTAAGATCAAGTTACCGTGCGGGCATGGGAGGTAGGGCGGGGAGGAGGTGGGCGGGGACAGGGCGGAGATGGGAGGGAGATAGGATCGGGCTGGGTGTGTTGAAGTGCAGTTAAGAATAAAAAAAAAAAAGGGGGGGGGGGAAAGATCCGCCAAAACGAGAACACGGGTAACCATCACACAGGAGACGCATATCGTATGCCCTGCGGCTGTCTAGCTGTAAGTAATCAAGCGCTGAATGTCAAGGTTGCACTGATCCTTATTAACGTACCTTTCTGACACCGCCTCATCACAAAGGCCGCTTCTGTGATGTGCAGTATTCTAATCTTATCATTCTTTCGATACACCACCTACCTACTTCCACCCGACGAACAAAGGCAATGTCCTGGCAGTCATGCAGCACTGGACCTCGTGGCCGTGTATGCTAGGTGGGGGGAAAGCTTCGTGTGTGTGTGTGTGTGTGTGTGTGTGTGTGTGTGTGTGTGTGTGTGTGTGTGTGTGTGTGTGTGTGTGTGTGTGTGTGTGTGTGTGTGTTCTTGCTTAAGGTATTTATTCTTTTGTGTGGATATAGTGCTTGGAAGCTGTATAGGCATGAGTCTACATACTTAATTGTCTGCCTACATGTGTACCTACTTGAACAGGGGCGTATATTATGTAATTTGGTTTATGTAGTCACTAATCTTTTACTTAATCTCTCTCTCTCTCTCTCTCTCTCTCTCTCTCTCTCTCTCTCTCTCTCTCCTCTCTCTCTCTCTCTCTCTCTCTCTCTCTCTCTCTCTCTCTCATGCACACATTACAGTCTTATCTAAGTTCTTATCTACTCTTCTATCTATGTTATGTTTATATGTGTATCTTCCTATACATCCGCCTGTTTGTCTTTGTATCCTAAAGGTATTCGACCCAGCATGACCTCTTCAGGCTCAGGTATACATAATTTTGTCAGTGCCGCTGGATTCTCTGGAGTGTTTTCTTCCTGTTCATGTCTACAAAGGGTTTTTACTTGCATCACACCTGCATACATGTATAAATATAAACATATGTTCAATCGGAGATTGCTTGAGCACGTTGAAAATCAAGGAAGCAGGAACCGATACACTTAACAATTATATGTCAAAGAACACTCAAGACCACTACCAGCGTCATGTTGGTTGATACAAATTATCCTGAATGCATGGATATCATTCCAATATTGATGTGATGCTGAGCCTGCAGTGCATGCTGGGAGAAATGTGCCGCCTGTGTAGTTCGTGCTTTTTTGTTGTAAAGGGTTATTTTGTTCCATCCACACACTAAAAGATGTGTGGATGTAAAACTATTTACTGTGAGTAATGAAAAACCTCAATATTTTGCTTCATTAGTTTCGTTAATAAGATTCCCTCACACACCTAAAATGACTTTAAGATACCATTCTATTCTATTCAACGGGCTGGAATTCCCCGGAAAAGACGCACAGGTATAAAACTATATGTATATACGTAATGAGGCACTTTTATTTTCTGCTTGACCACTTTCATTAATAAGGAGAGGTTCGCACAGACATAACGGGTTTTCTCGCCCCCTGCCTCCTCCCCCACCGTTGTTCACAGCGTGGCGGCCCTGAACCAACGCCGCACATTGCTCCTGCCTGCAACTCCACCCGGGACGTAAAAAGGGACCAACAAATCACATTAACTTGTATCCACCAGCAAACACTACCGTGCGCCTTCATTTGTATCTTTCCTCCACCTCGGCAGTGTGCGTAAAGCTGATCACCGACATTAGTTTTGGAATTGCGGCGTAAAATGGAAAGGGTTAAGGCAAAAATACTAGGAATAATGCCTGCAATTAGGGTAATGAAATTTTAGAGAAAGCATTTTCAAGTGTCCTCATACTCTAGAATATATACGTAGCATTAGAGTGAGAGAGAGAGAGAGAGAGAGAGAGAGAGAGAGAGAGAGAGAGAGAGAGAGAGAGAGAGAGAGAGAGAGAGAGAGAGAGAGAGAGAGAGAGAGAGAGAGAGAGAACATTATTGATGAGAGCTGTTTTAACTTATCTTAATAGGAAGACTAGCAAACTGACTGGTACCTTATGTAGATTGATAGACAGATCATGTTACAATCATCAGCAGTGATTTTTTTTGATGCCTGCAAATCCTTCCGTCAAAACTTTTTTTTTTTTTTTTCCCCGTTATCGTGCTTGTAATGTTCATTGCGTTGTCAATAATTAATGTAGAGATTACTAGTGTGTCTGTGTATGTGTGTGTGTGCGGCCACTGGTTACACTATTAATACAAGTCACCACGCTGGTCTAGAATCTCGTAAGTTAAGGATATCATATGGAGACAACCTGTATTGGTCTCGTTTAGTGAGGTGATAGGTGGTGTGTTGCGGTGGTGGCAGGGGCGGCTGTACTGTAGCAGGCGATATCGTAAAGTGATCAGGTATTCCACTGGAGGCGAGGAGCATAGTGAGGACCTGTACAGTTAGTTGTGCTAGGAAGATGTGGAAGGGGCGGTAACGGAGCTAGGGAATACTGCGTGTCAGCTGTCAGTGTTGGTTGCAGTGTCTCTGCTAGTCGTCGGTGAAAGGGCACACAGCATACTTAGAGCCTTCCTCATTTCATCCACATAGACAGTATTCATGTTAACTTAGACTTTTTATTCATGACAACTGGTTTGCGATTTATTAGTTAAATACGAAGGTATAGGTTGGATGGATGGATGGATGACTGGATAGATACAGTTAGATAAATAGATAGATAGATTTAAAGGAGTCAGTTCTTTTCTCTCATGCATATTTTCTATAGCGGATACGTGTCAGTGTTTCTTGATGACGTGAACAGATAAAAAGATCGATAGATATATAAACAGGCAAACAGATTTAGAGCGATCAATTGTTTTCCGCCCTGTATATTTTCTATGGGGAATAATTCTCGAGTGTTTCTCAACGATACGTATATTCCTGAGAGTGTCCGACTGCGCAGACCTTACCTGGATAGCACTTAGCATAATTTTCTTTCAGTATCAGAGGCGGGAAGACTTCATAGACCGACATCAATAAAAAGAGCATTGCTTTTTAATTAAGCAACGCGAATCCAAACTGATATTCTTCGCATTTAAGTGGAGGTGAATCTACACGTATAAGCTTCACTACCTACTAATTACATATGCTTACGGTAAAATTATTCTCCAGAATGTGTTGTAACCAGGCGCCTGCTCTCGTTTCATGGTCTGTTGGCGAATTGTAAAGTTGTATTAAATTGTAACAAGTCGTAGAATTCAAAATCATTTGCCGGAAAACAGAAAAATGGAAATCACAAACGATATCCGCTTGCCAATTGTGTTTTTATTCTACCATTGCGCGTACGTTCATACTGGGTAATTGTGGCGGCCGATGGATGGATAGACCCAATTATAGTGATTTCAACGGCAAATACGAGTACCTGCATGAACACACACACACACATACACACACACACACACGCAACCAGTGAAGTAGATATATTCTCATCTCTATTCTTTTTTTTCCACCCTCTTGCGTCACGATGATATTGGCGCTAACTTATCAGGTTCATCAGAGAGAAAAGTTCATATCAACGTTCGAGTCCTTTTGACTTTAGAATTGAGGCAGACTTTTCGTTTCGTTTTCATTATAAATTAGCGAGTGTTGTTCTGAGGGTTATGCTTTAGATATTTGTTTCTGCAGTTTTGTAACCGAATTTTTTGCTTTATATTTTTTTTTACCTGTGTCTTTTTCCATGTGGTAGTCATTAAAGTATTAACACCACTGAGTATTAGCATTGAAAAACCCGCATTAAGATTGTTATTTACAGATATTTACATAATGTTTAAGTTATCTAGAGATTTTTATCTGACACATTAATGCAAAACAAGAATTAATTTACAAGGTAATGTTTTGTAATACAAGGATATATGCCATACTCTCTCTCTCTCTCTCTCTCTCTCTCTCTCTCTCTCTCTCTCTCTCTCTCTCTCTCTCTCTCTCTCTCTCTCTCTCTCTCTCTCTCTCTCTCTCTCGCTCTCTCAATATGTTTGTCTGTGTGTGTGCGCATCACAACAAAGACAGCACAAAGCCCAATAATCGAACTAAAGTTTACAATGAATCTGAATTTTTCATGAAGGCCAATACAGTTTGAATGAAGGACGTTCATGAACGAAAGTGATCAATATGTTACTACATAAATATTGGAGTTGGTTCCTTCATTTGTTAGGAACAATGTTTACCAAGACGTAATGTAGCATAATATGATGTAATATAATATAAAAGTAATATCATTATATAATGTGATATGATATATTGGGTAACTTGAAAATGCTACTTTCATTCACAATGATCTGCATATTAGATATTCATTTTTATACAACATTAAAGTGATTATATATATATATATATATATATATATATATATATATATATATATATATATATATATATATATATATATATATATATATATATATATATATATATATATATATATATATAGAGAGAGAGAGAGAGAGAGAGAGAGAGAGAGAGAGAGAGAGAGAGAGAGAGAGAGAGAGAGAGAGAGAGAGAGAGAGAGAGAGAGAGAGAGAGATAAGGGGGGAGGAAGGGAGGAGTAGATGTAGCTTTCTCTTTCCCTGAGGAGCGCGGCAAGACAGGGAAGGCCTGCGTGCCTGGGCCTGGCCTCATACCTGGTGGGTTTGCATTGTTTAGGCCGAGCTGAGAGGGTTTATCTCGGGAGGTGAACGGGATGAAGGAGGCTCTGGCCGGACGGTCATGAGTTCCCTTGCGCCCAACGAATGTTGCACGAAATTGAGTATGCTCAGAAATCTGAAAAAAAAAAAAAGGTTAATGAGGTACGATAAAGTGTTTAAAAATAAGAGATAAAAATGCTGAATCTTGCAAATATTATTCGATTTTTTTTTTCTTTACCGCTGCTCTCCCCAAAAAAAGCACCTCGTCATTTCACTTTTATAACATTTGTGAAACTTGCCCAGTGAAGTCACCATCTCCTCCACATTAAAATTCCTAGGTTATACTTCGCTGAAACTCTTCAGAGGTAATATCTCCCTATTCTGCCATGCGCTGTATGCTTACCCTTATTCCTTTTCCGTCTATTTTACTGGCTGCTTTCTTTCTTTCTTCTTTTTATCTGTAAACTGTGGAATTCTGCTATTTTTCCTGCTTTTTTTTTTTTTTATCATTTCAACTTCACCTACTGTACCACTACCGAACACGATGCAATGTAGTACTCGTACATACGTAGCGATGGTGTTCGATGGTGTGCGGATAACTCGGCAAACACAAAACTATACAAGGAAAATAAAATATCAGTAAAGGCTTTGCACATGATAATAAACGCAAGTCCCCAAAGGATTTCACACCTTTGTCTTGGGAAAGTTTTTAATAAATTAGAATGGGAAGAGATTACTGCAGAGGTGAGAGTAATCTTCAGCTCTTAACTTAGCAGAGAATGATGAAATGACTTACGAATACAATAAGTGATCAAGGAACTGCGGGAGTTACAGTCTTGATGTTTATTTAATTAATAAAAAAAGAAAGCAAATTCTTTTAGAAATTCTGAACTTACTACTGAAGGCGGATGAATCCAACGACGTGCTTGGTTAGCGCAACAGCATTTCCTGACTCCGAATCAAAAGGAACATTATGGTAGGGATACTTAGCATACATCAAAATCTTTTGTAGTGAACCTCTCAAGACATAAGGCGTAATTGTGTACAATCTGCAAATCGCCACGGGTGTCACTCCTGAATCAGAAGATATTTATTGAATCTGGCCTTGAAAGTGTGTAAAGGTGAAGAGGGAAAATGGTGTTTGATGTTCCAAGGAGTCATGAGCTGGAGAACTCAATGAAACGGGCCATTTTTGTTGTTGAAGATATGATTTCATTCTTAGAAATATATATTTGTCAATAGAAATATATGAACAAATTGAACTGATACAAGCGAGATTCTAATGCGATAATGGGTGAAGAGTTAGGCTCACAAAATAACAAATTTAGAAAAGAGAACCAAGGTTGACAGACGGAAAAGATGATGCAGAAGCAAGATAAGAGAAGAGAAAATCGATGGAATAAACACTGATAATTGCTAACAGCACGAAGAGGTGAATAAAGAAAACTGGTCGAGCACTTTGAGTCCTTTGTAGCTGTGTGCGTTAATGATGGTGATAACGACGAAGATGATGACAGAGTAAGAGAGGTAGTTTAAAACATGGCGACGTGAAAGCTAATGGAGGAAGGCACGTTCTTTCGAGGGTTCGTTGTTTTTATTTGTGTAATGGCTCCAAAGTGCCTTAATTAGACGCTGCTCTAATTGATAATATCAATTCCCTAGTTTACGCTTATTGAAGCAAGAGACGTCCTCCTTGAAATAGTGTGTAAGAGAGAGAGAGAGAGAGAGAGAGAGAGAGAGAGAGAGGAGAGAGAGAGAGAGAGAGAGAGAGAGGAGAGAGAGAGAGAGAGGAGAGAGGAGAGAGAGAGAGAGAGAGTTATATTTATTATAGTATATATTTCATGTACCACGTATTATCATTTCCGTGTGAGAAAAATCAACCGTATAGACGATGTTTTGTCTTGAGAAGCACGACACAGATTGCTCGGGAAACTGATGAAGCACATCATGCGAAACCAAATCTCTATCTGTGTGTTTTATGGCGGTATCTACTGAAGGTTTGCTAGGCAGTCCATCTTTGTTCATCGTGTTCGCTCTTATTGTATGAGTCGCTGTTTACATTTTATTTTTCATATCTCAGGATTTGAAATAAACTTGCATTCATAGCACTTGTGTTTTAGCTAATTCAGTGTTTGTCACTAGTGTTGTTGAATATTTACATAACGTAATTACCGAGTGAAGTCCTGAGTTGTCCGGTATCATCGGTTCTCCATCGTGGAGGTTGGAAGAAGCTACTGGCGTGTCTTTAAAGTAATATATCTTCGATTACGACTTTAATGAAGTGCAGCACCAGGGACGGCATGGTTTTCAAGAGGTACTGCTGGAAGCACAAATACCTGAGCTGCCACTGATCGTCAGCGGTTAGCACAGTTCTCAGGCTGCACGTACAATACAATGTAATGAAAATGTTAATGAACATAAATAATGAGGCTTGTATATAACTAGTAAATACTAAAACGAGTTTGAAAACTTTATGCTTCGGTTTAATTTCATAACGATTCTCTTCGTTGTTAAAAAAAAAAAAAAATGGACAATAATAAAAAGATGTGAGTGAAAATTTAAAGTTATCTTTCCTCGGATTGTTCGTCCTTGAGATTATTTCGTCGTGTTCACCAGTATTCTGCAGCACGTAGTTCCGCATTCCTGCTCTGCACCGCCCATCCGCCCAGGTAAAAGCAGCACGGTAAAAGCACGAGGTTTGACGCGTAGTCCTCTTGGCGCTCTCACACGTTCCCTTAGAGTACCACCATGATACCTGCGACTAAAATCCTCCAAAAGATCACTCGAGATTAAATTATCATTATGCCCACCGACTGGAAGATATAAAGCACCCACATCTGAAATGTAAAACAAGTAGCATCAACACAAACACAAACGACAATACAAGTAGTCATAGTTCTTACTGATCACAGAATTCAAACCATATAATTGGAAGACCTCAACACCGCCAATTACGAATATATTCCATTTCTCTCCCTCTTATCCCAGAAACTTCACCGTGCACTTCTCTTCTGGAAGACTCACACCTTCCACATCCCGTGTCTTAAGACTCCTACATCGCCATACAATCTTAGTATATCTTAATACATCTTTGTAAATGCGCACACACACACACACACACACACACACACACACACACACACACACACACACACACACACACACACACACACACACACACACACACACACACACACACACACACACACACACATAAACATAAACACACACTCTCTCTCTCTCTCTCTCTCTCTCTCTCTCTCTCTCTCTCTCTCTCTCTCTCTCTCTCTCTCTCTCTCTCTCTCTCTCTCTCTCTCTCTCTCACCACCACCACCACCACCACCACCACCACCACCACCACCACCACCATTATCATTATCAAGTATACGCAGCAGAACTTGACTCGTAAAGTCTTGACATAGGAGGAACAATACACATACACACTATAATATGTCCCTTTCGCAAAACACATCCATTACCACACTGAGGCAGCCACGACGCACCAAGACGAGTCACACACACACGCACACACCAGCTTCTGCGTTATTTGGTATACTGAAGGACGTCCTGTCACCGCCTGCATCTTTTTTGCCCAGGAGTGACGCGCTGCTGAAGTGGTGCCGTGGGACGCGAGCGCCTTGTCCTTGACCTCCGCTAGTTGTGTTAGGAAATAACTGTGTGGGGCGGCAAGTTTTATGTTTCAAGACTGACGCGCTGCTGATGGTGGGAGCTGAATGTGAAGCGTTACGTGACGGGTGGTCTTGGTCATTTGGATCTTGGGAGTCGTTTAAGGGCTTTCGGTCTACATATTAAAGATAATTTATATATTTTCAAGGTTCATTTATTTAGTTTTTTATTTATATTGTTTTATTTGGTTATTTTTGCGTGAGATTTTTTTTTTTTTTTTCTGTGTCGCTATGTTCACTTTCCTTCAAGTCGTAAATTACTGTTTTTGTTTATAATTTCTCAACACTTATTATTCACATTTCTTTAATTACCAAATGAATTTATAGGAACACTTAAACATTCTTTTCTTTATTGTTATAAATCTTTTTTACAATAATTTGTACACGTAAACATCACAAAGATTCCACGTCACTGCATTTCCTGTATAATATGATTCCTACAACAAATGGTTTGAATTAATTTATGCGCTGGTCGTACCTTTGTGTGGGCAGGAGCTGAGCTGCGGTGCATTTCACCCGGGGATTCACTCACGATATATCTCTGACTGTCAAGGCCTTACTGGCTCCCCTTCCTGCACAGTATTTTTTATTTTTTATTTGTCAAATGTCAATTAATTCATAAATGTCGTTTTTCAAGTATTTGTTTCACAGATGCACACACACCCACACACACACACACACATGAATATATATTTTTTCTCTCTTTCTTTATTTCTCCTTTGCTTTTAGGTATGTTACATGCAGGGGGTGGATTGAGGGCTTCTTGTAGTTTCTCTTATTTTCTGATCTCTCTCTCTCTCTCTCTCTCTCTCTCTCTCTCTCTCTCTCTCTCTCTCTCTCTCTCTCTCTCTCTCTCTCTCTCTCTCTCTCTCTCTCTCTCTCTCTCTCTCTCTCTCTCTCAAAAGCCATGCCCACAAGGTACGCAGCAACCAACCTGTTTGACGATAACACCTTTGAATTGACTTGTTTTCCTTGTGGTTCGTCAAGACAGCATCATCTTTACTCTCCTGGATTTACCCTCTTAAATTTTCTTGTTCCTCAGCTCAACGTTACTGTCATTTTAATTAATACTTAATTTTCACCGGTATTCCCAACATTTTAACACCGTCATGGCCACCTTCTCTCTTCGTCTAGCTAGTATTGATCCTCCTTGATTTGACATACGACTCAGGTTTTAGATTCTTATGAAAGGAAGCTCCTATTTCTGTCCCTGCTTCTGAGACTCTCCTCCGCAAATCCATCGTGTTGTCTCAATCGTCTCAGTTCACACCAGCGTACAATTTCCTGCAGTGATTTTCTCGTTTTTCTTTTTTTTTTTCTATTTTCTCGTTTTATACGAGACAAGAAACGTGGCTTGGAAACTACGTCTGTATCTCTTCGAAGTAAATACTGGTGTCGTCTGAGTCCACATCAACATTCCGTCTCGTACGGTGATACTCTCAAGTTTTTATCAACCTCTTTCATTATACTTCACTCTAGAAACGTGGCTTGGAAACTACGTGTCTCTCCTCAAAGTAAATGCTGGTGTTAGTTGCTGCGTCCACTGCTGCTTATTTTTCTCTTTTACGCTCCTCTTAGCTGCTAAAGCAATACAGGAAAAGCAGCAGCTCGTCAGTCTCACTGCGGAGAATCACTCTTGGGGCGTTACCACTTTTGCAGCTTTGTCAAAGCAGGGTGGAGTTGCAAGTTGCTCGTTTAATCACCTTACTGATGCCTCGCCTTTTTTCTTCTCTCTCTTCCCCTCTGTCGCAAGTACGTGCTTCAGATCAAGGCTCCTTTTCTGTTAAATGTGATTACTGCAATTCGACTAACGAAGCGCCCAGAATCCGCACTGTTATATTTCTACTTTTCCTATTTATTTCATTCTCATATATTCGAAAATACGCCTCTTGCATTACTACTAATTACTTCCTTGTATATATTCCGGTATATTGTTTGGAAAGATTCTGGTAACTACGCGTTAAAACATTATTTCCTCCCTCCGTTCCAAGTGATTGAGTGCGACACACACACACACACACACACACACACACACACACACACACACACACACACACACACACACACACACACACACACACACACACACACACACACACACTCTGCCTCATTGTCCGTGAGAAGGTAGGGAAGGACATCTGCGTACCAGCAAGGGGTGAATACGCTTTATGTGTGGCCTTCAGGTATTCATGATTTTTTTTTCTTCATATCGTGTCTTTGTTCTTTTCGTATTGAATTTCCTGCTTCAGCTTATATAACTCTCTCTCTCTCTCTCTCTCTCTCTCTCTCTCTCTCTCTCTCTCTCTCTCTCTCTCTCTCTCTCTCTCTCTCTCTCTCTCTCTCTCTCTCTCTCTCTCTCTCTCTCTCTCTCTCTCCACTGCTTATATGTCTTCTGTTTGTTTTCCTTTGTGTTCCTTTGTGTCGTGTGTAATATTTAATGCATCAGCAGCATCGCCATTGCAGCAGCAGCGGCGTCACCTCTGAACGTAATGTTGATGCTCAGGCGTGTTTGTGCTGCATAGCGGTGCGTCGTGGGAACACAGACCTTGAAACCTTGGGGATACTGTTTTTTGTTGTGTGTGTGTGTGTGTGTGTGTGTGTGTGTGTGTGTGTGTGTGTGTGTGTGTGTGTGTGTGTGTGTGTGTGTGTGTGTGTGTGTGCGTGCGTGCGTGCGTGCGTGCGTGCGTGCGTGCGTGCGCATGGAAAAGCGTTTTGTCATCACCGGAATGTCAAGGTCACATCTTGTCACCACCACCATCATACTCTCTCTCTCTCTCTCTCTCTCTCTCTCTCTCTCTCTCTCTCTCTCTCTCTCTCTCTCTCTCTCTCTCTCTCTCTCTCTCTCTCTCTCTCTCTCTCTCTCTCTCTCTCTCTCTCTCATCCCCACCACCACCGCCACCATCACCACCCACCAACATCACCACAACACCACTGCCACCACCACCATCACCAACCTTTCTCCACCTCCCCAGCCATCTCCACCATTGCCAGTTCACTCTCCTCGCCATTGCCACTCTCACCGCATCTACTGCTTACCACC
This sequence comes from Scylla paramamosain, assembly GCF_035594125.1. Lineage (NCBI taxonomy): Eukaryota > Metazoa > Arthropoda > Malacostraca > Decapoda > Portunidae > Scylla > Scylla paramamosain. The sequence continues at coordinate 5,571,697 of NC_087177.1, forward strand.
TTCCGATCCCCCCAACACTACCTGCCCCAACACCTTCCCTCCTCACTATCCAAGCCATCACTCCTTGTTCTCGACTGCATCTCCACTGCCCACCATCTTCACCCACCACTATCCAGTACCACGACCACCACATTATCAGTCTTAATCAATCAGCACCATTACTATCCCATTACTATCACTATTTAACTTCGAACATCACCTCCACTCCCATTGCATCTCCCTTCATCACTCCCATTCCCGTCACGACAACCGCCATCACCACAGACCAAGCTCTTCTCGCCTTCTTCTCCGATACTGTTGCAGAAGTGAGCTATAGTGTATGAAGGGTTATGCACGATTATAAATAATAAGCAACTCATGACGTGGATACACAAAACATGGCGCTCACACTCTTAATGGATGTGTGTGTGTGTGTGTGTGTGTGTGTGTGTGTGTGTGTGTGTGTGTGTGTGTGTGTGTGTGTGTGTGTGTAATAGCATTTCTATATATCTTCTTTATCGCTGTATCGTGATTAGGATCCAGCGTCCTGATCTTCCCCGGACGTGACAAGCTCCTAAGGTGAGGTAACGCATCCGCCTCCTTCCTTCTCTCTCCCCTGCAAGTCAAGGGTCGTTTTGGAATGAGGATCTCGTGTTTTTCTTGTCTCTCATGAACACACACACGTGCACACACACACACACACACACACACACACACACACACACACTCACACACACACACACACACACACACACACACACACACACACACACACACACACACACACACACACACACACACACACACACACACAACTGGTAATATTTTAAGTACGGAAAAGAAAATTGGCTGGTTAACCTTAAATTGTACCTCTTCCTGGTCGTCTTGATCTCATTTCAACACGACTTTACGTTTCCTTTCCTTCCGTTATGAAGTTTTGTTTTTCAGCAGCTGTCATCATTTTTAATATGTGCAAGTTTATTCTCAAGTTCTTTTCACATAACGACACACAGTGGCACTTAATGGCACCCACAGTGTCCGTTTTGCAACAGAGTATTTTCATCTTGTAGTTAGTTTGCTTGTAGGGTTTAAATCGAGGTCACCCCTGCAGGAACCCCATCTGCGCGCCCTTCAGAGGCCCCCAGCAGGATACCAGTCGCCGGGCTTTCGCCGCTCGCACCTTCAAGAAATCTTATTCTCGCTATTGATTTTCCGCGGCGCTGTCCGTGGCCCAAAGTTTGGCTTCTCTCATCGTGGTGTTTTTCTTCTGTGTGACCTGGATCCTGCACGCTTCGCTACCACCAACTAACATACTCATTTGTACTCCTAAAATACGTGTGCGTGTATAGAGTTGGGTGGATGGTGTGTGTGTGTGTGTGTGTGTGTGTGTGTGTGTGTGTGTGTGTGTGTGTGTGTGTGTGTGTGTGTGTGTGTGTGTGTAGGAGTGGATGGAAGGATATAGTATCTTCATTAGCGAATAACACAACCCAAGTGTTCATAATTCAGGTTCTCGTGATATGAGCATCATGAGAGCAGTTTGGGGAGGAGGCGGTGCTGCATTTGTTCAAGTGTAGGACCGTGGCAGTGACAAGTTTGAAACAAAGCACACACGTTTTAAGCAGGTGTATGCTATTACCTGCTTTACTCCACGTGTGTAGGTATTGATATCAGTGTAAGATGTACCCAAGAATTCCAAGCAAGCATGAGGAAACATCACAAACTTCTTTATTATGTATACCAGCACTTAACCTGTCTGAGCTCGCTGCAAGACTTTTTACAAGATGATTTGTAACAGCAGACGTCAGTGCAACGCCTCTTGTTCAAACTTATTTCATGACGTTGGTGTTGGGAGAATTTTATCGTATTTTGAATAATATATATATATATATATATATATATATATATATATATATATATATATATATATATATATATATATATATATATATATATATATATATATATATATATATATATATATATATATACGAGTATATATATATATAATTCAGTGATAGCTTCCAATCTTTTAATCTAAAATATTATTCAAAATTTATAAAGTTAATATTTTCAGCCAACATCAACAAAACTTGAGTGAAACTTTTAAAGCTCTCATTAATAATAATGATCTAATCCGCTTCTCACGTGAAAAAAAAAAAAAATAATAATAATAAATTAAATCTCAACTTTACTACTTTTATTAAATGACTACTTGTATGCCCTGCAGCATTATATATATATATATATATATATATATATATATATATATATATATATATATATATATATATATATATATATATATATATATATATATATATATATATATATATATATATATATATATATATATATATATATATATATATATATATATATGTTTATTTATTTATTTATTTATTTATTTATTATCATACATTTCTAGCAAAAATGAAATTGACATATCTTATAAGAATGCATTGATTTTAGTCATACTGATAAAAAAGAACGAACAAACAGATAAATAATATGTTAGACGCATCTTGTGTGTGTAAACCATTAATGGAAGTAGTCTCTTTAGTCACCTACATAATAATCTGATGATATTTTTGTTAATATAGGGTGTAGTTCCCATCGTCTCACTAGTGAGTTCTAAAATGTACGATGTCCGTGCTATGATAAATTATACCAGTTGTATGAAATGGTGACGGATGACATTATGAAAGGCAACATATTTCAGAGTGTTTATTGTACCTGTTATGTATGATGCAATAAATCAATGGTCTTAACCTACCGAGGCTCACACACTCCTGACGAATTGATAGGTATCTCATTTATTCCAGATTGATTGATTTAGCAGTGTCTCATATATATATATATATATATATATATATATATATATATATATATATATATATATATATATATATATATATATATATATATATATATATATATATATATATATATATATATATATATATATATATATATATATATATATATATATATATATATATATATATATATATATATACGCTGCACTATTGATTTGCGGAATGAAGATGAGGGTCTGCACTACCTCTTAAAGTTATGCCCACCATTGTTCCTTGTAGCCATCTCATAGCACTTGCTTTGTTCTCGTTATCACAATCACTTCAGAAACACTATGAAGCCCTTACTATCGACTCATTTCTTACTGGTCATTTACAATTTATAAACTAACTAAGACCAACTTTAGTAGCCTAAGTTACTATCAGTAGAAAAAAAAATAGATAAAATAAAATAAAAACAAAAGAAGCCACTCTCACCACGACTTAGAAAGGTAGGCCGAGTGTAATGTGGGTGCCGTAAGCACCGCCTGTCCCAGCTTGGTGTGCACAGGGTACTGATAATTGCAGGTACTCCTTACTGCGAGCTTGGGTAGGACCTCATATGGATAGCAGCATTGAAACAATGCATAGATTTTATGACTGGTCTTTGAAATACATTGATGAATTAGCTTCCTTTGAATGCTTTATGTTGCCCTTGTAAGTTTTCTTTGAACTAATCTGCCACTGTACTGTGTGATTTGTGCCGCTGGCTCTTCCAGACACTACTTTCGTACGTATGTGTTATCCAAGATAACTGTGTATCTGGTATGTTTCCCTACACGTTGCCTCACTGGCAATATACTTAGCCAGGTCCGGTGAAAGTCATCCTAGCAGGTCCAGCTTGACGGTCCACTCACACACGTGCCAGACATGACCTTGGAGCCGTGTAGAAAACATTGGTGGCGTTGTTGCTCCTGTATTTGTGCACGTGGCTCTCTTCTTGGAAGTATTTCGCTGAAGCTTGAAACTATTTAGGCTGGGGGAGAACATGTGCCATGTTAGGGTCTGTGGATTATTCGTGTAATTTCTGTAGGTTTAATAGATGATACGGATCGCAGAATCTTCAAAATTCGCTTTAAAATTTTCCACTGGCTAGCAAATCCTGGGCGGCTGGTGACGTGATGAGGGTTAGTGCCCTTGGCCGGGGAGTGTGGAGGGCATGTGGTGTGCACACGCCAATGTATTTCCCGCGCTAGATTGACTATGATGCTCGGATTTTCTTTTTATTGACAGTCAATCACTAGCATCTCGAACAAATACACAGGGATCTAGAGATGGATGTGCTAGTGATGACACATGTATTACATTATCAAGTATTTTCTTTGCTAAGATTGATATTGTGATTACAAACCGATGCGGAGAACTCTCGTTTTAAATTCCAGCTATCACCATGTAATTCAAGGAAATAGATAATTAGATGAATAATAAGATAAATAGATAGTAAATACTTATACAATTATTCAATAAAATCGTCTGTGGATAGCGAACAAAGGAAAACAAAGACAGTTTATATTCGAAACAGTAAATACATTGGTGAATAAATAATTGAAAACAAAACACTTCTCATTACTAGTTGTTAATGTTAAGAATAAACAGATAGATGAATAAGTAAATAGATAAATAAATGCACACACACACACACACACACACACACACACACACACACACACACACACACACACACACACACACACACACACACACACACACACACACACACACACACACACACACACACACACACACAGACAGACACACACACACACAGAAATTTATACGTTTTTTTTTTTTTAAGAAAAGAAAATAACCTGCATTATACATGAGCCTTGTCTTTATATGTTTTATATAAATACACTTAAGTTTAGCCATGCACGTCAAAGTATACACAATAACTATATACATTGAAGATGGCGTAAAAGAGTTAGGTAATGTATTTAACCCGCCATAGGTGGGTTAAATACAACTGATGTTACTGAGCTGCGGTGATTGAATTTGTGTGTACAGATTCAGAAACAAATCATACAGCGTTTTAATTCTGAGAACAGCTCTAGGGTGAAGTGAGAACTGAGAGATAGATTTGTGCGTAACTCATAACGTCGCTTGTTGTGAAAGACATTATAGACTTGTGCCTATTTCAGAAATTGGTGTAAAGCTTTGACCTTCTTAATGATCCGTTGTTATTGTTTTAATATTGCTTCAGAATTATATATGCTCAAGGTAAAATGTTCATGAAATAGAATCTTTGTGATTTGTGCAAAAAAAAAAAAAAAAAATAAATAAAATAAAAATTAAGAAAAAAAAAAATGCACAAAAATTGATATTGGGTGTTAAATGTTTGCATCTCATATTTTCATAATTACCGTCTGCCTGGCACCATCAGGGTGTGTGGAGGAGTGGATCACGTTTTCATGGTGGTGCTCAGATTTTCCGTAATCGTCTTCACCTTACCATGTAAAGTGAATTGATGCTACCACCCACTGAAGGTTTCCCTCTAAGTGCATTCTTAAAGGCTTCTGTGCTGCGCTTTAAACTGACTACTTTCAACAGGCTTCAGTGAAATTATTGAGATTTTCAAGGGTATGTCATAATTCATATAATAGTCTAGCAAGGATTTTGCTCCATTAATAAAAAGAATCACACAGAATCGAGAACCTGACTAATCACTTCTATAGTCATTAAAACTAGTCACTGAGAAAGGCCAGTGTCACAAAATGTGGACCCAGGATGTTTTAATAATACAACGTCATCTTCGTCGCATCAGTGGTTAACAGGCGACATAGATTTTGGTGATGAGAAGGCGATGAAGTCTGCTTTTGCCTCCTTACATCTTGTCTTTTTTTATGGCTTGTTTGCCACTACTGCACGTAGAGACGGAGATGACCTCAAGGTTACGTTTGTGTTTAAAAGAGCCAATCGCAGCTGAAGTTGTTATTGAGTCGTCAGGTGTTACCTTTGTTCTGGCGTGAATTGCCATTAAGTGAGAGAAATAGAATCTATACATCATTACAACAGAAACCATCACCAAAAGTATGTACCTGGTGTGACATGGGCTCCACTTGCAGGCTGCCTGAGGTGGTGGCCTGGGTGCTCATGTAGATTCTGTGTTAGGTGGTAAGTTAGCTGCTTGGTGAAACGCTGGGATAAGTGCCATGCTAAGTGTTGCGTTTGGATAAATGCTTAGATAAATGGTGGAGTAAGTGCTATATTTTTCCACTGCATGACTAGGTGATATATAAGATAACATATGTAGTGTTAATGAACTTTTATACTCTATTATATCAGTAAAAAGTGTTACCCAAAAAAGGAATATTACATATATATCAAATAAAATAAAAAAAGAAGTTTATTTTACTAGGGTAATATTTGTCTTGTTACATGAATTAACTTGAATTGTTAATTTGTGAAATAACATCCACGTGGGATTATAACCTCGGAGGAAAAAAAAAGTAATCTCGCTGGGAGGGGAGTAAGTCCTTTAACACTCTCTCTCTCTCTCTCTTTTTCCTTCGTTGCCAGTAAAGAGTCACTTAATAAGTCCATGAATACAACTGACAGCTATGTACAAGGATGGTCTGCACATGTAACTGTGTTATTATCAGCCATTATTTGTTACATAAACACACCTACATCCGCGTCTGAAATTTTTTCCCTGCGACATAATTACATTCACCGCTGTGTGTTTAGTGGACCTGTTACATGTTATTTACTTATGTCTGAACTTATGTATCGCATCAGCAACTTTTTTTTCTACTCTCTAATATCTATAACATTTTAAAACAACTATCTCGCTATGGCCGCTGTATCTGAAGCGTGGTGCGGTATACGACCTCTACGTTGAAGGTTTATGTTCCTGACATGAAGTTATAATTTTAACGAAAAGACTAAGAAAGTGATGCGTTACTCAATATAACACTGTGCATGCTTGTGACAGGAATAATCCCGGGTTTCCCTTTCACGGCGGTTCGGAGGGTGCGCCAAAGGGTTGCACAGCTTTCAGCCTCACAACGCCTGAGGGAGGCAAGGCAGGCGGTGGTGGGAGGGGCGGAGCAGCGTTATTGGTGGCGGCGAGTGTTGCCTGCATACGTTCATGTGGTCACCGCCCCCGCTCTGTACGTGCGCTATCTGCTGCTCGTGTAGCTGTCTATCTCTCTGTCCATCTGTTTACGTCTCTCTCTCTCTCTCATATATATATATATATATATATATATATATATATATATATATATATATATATATATATATATATATATATATATATATATATATATATATATATATATATATAATGTGTGTGTGTGTGTGTGTGTGTGTGTAATTCATCAAGCCCTGATCACGAGCGGACCCGCAACCACTAGCCGTTACCTCTTAGTGCGAGCTCAGAGCTCATTATTACTGATCACTGGGTAAGACTGTGACCTCACACATCAAACACCCCATCCCCCAGGTCATGGGGAATCGTAACTACCCCGCTTGTCAGCGGAAAAGTCCCAGAGGTGACCAGCCTCGAACCTACGTCAACCATAGCGGCCAACACAAACTAGGCTCCTTTACCACTCAACCACGAGGCAGTGCTTTTTTTGGGGGGAGGAGGGAGGGGGCTCCAAAATCTTCAGGAGAAAATCTAGGCATTGCACAGGCTTACCGCGCGCGCGCGCGTGTATGTGTGTGTGTGTGTGTGTGTGTGTGTGTGTGTGTGTTTGTGTGACATCTAAATAAAGATTCTTATATTTCACGTAATTTTAGCAAAATTGCATGTAATATTTTCGTATTGCATTGTTTAGCTTTCAGCAATACATTAACCAATGCTGTCCCTGAGTCATTGGGGTGTGAGAAGTTTGCTCGGATGGAGCACCAGCTGGTAAACGTATTGCTGCACACTTATTATCCTTTATATTGCAAAGGTGAACACCGCGCACGTGGCTTATTTTGTGACAGCCTTATTGGTAGTGGTGGTGGTGGAGGTGGTGGCACCGGCTCTCATAATACACCATGATGGTGGTAAAGGCGGCAGCATGAGGCGGGCACGAGTAATGGCTGCACGCGTGTCGCTGTAATGTTAGTGTTTCCGGGGTTTTGGCAACAGAAATAATGTTTTCCTTATCTCAGTGAATGATAAGGGAAGTGTTGTTGCCTGTGTCATTCTTCTGAGTATCCAGGCGTTGAACTCGCATGTTTAGGGGTTATGGTCCTAGAAATTACAGTTTCCCTAATCTTAGTGAATGATAAGTATATATACTCGTATATATATATATATATATATATATATATATATATATATATATATATATATATATATATATATATATATATATATATATATATATATATATATATATATATATATATATATATATATATATATATATATGATGAATATCACGTTGAATAAGGAAGTTTTCATGAACTGCAAGCTTTTAATTTTCATACTTTGGTCTTTCTTTCGTTTTTTTTTTTTAATTCTATAAAGAAGGAAGGCTTCGGGTTTGGAGATACTACTGTCTTTTTACCTGTAGCGATTTAGTTTTAGATGTCTAATATGATTTTCATAGTTATTTTTTTAAAATTATTTTATATTTCTAGTCTCGACGGTTTGAATAAATTGCAAGCTTTGCGTTCATTCATTTGCAGCCGAGTCAATATTTGTTTAAAAAGAAACGAAGAGGCAGATTTTCCCTCCACTCATAAGCTGCTAAAAACAGTCACGCGTGTGTACTTCAGAATAAGCGATTCCATTTTTCCCCTGACGCAATTAAAATTAACAAGATAATTAAGCTTCTGTGGATTCAAAACTATACGAGTACTCCTATTACTTGATCGTAGTTCAGTTTATGAATTTATATTGAAAGACTACATATGTATAGTGAATTAATACTTAATGTTGTCTCTTTTGGGATGTGTGAACATTTGATTAGGAACTGGAGATTGTTGTTAATCTGATTCTAGTAATCCTAATAGCCACACCGTAAATCACGCTAGTCTTCACTGGATTGACAGCAGTAAGGTAGAATAAATTCAACGAATTGATATGATATAGGGACCATTATCTGTGAATTCACGATACTCACCGGCCATAAGCAGGCACTCCCCGGGGAATTTACTGCTGACGGGAACTATGCCCTAACAGAGTGCCGCTGGTAACCCCCTACGCCCCTCCCCCACCCTCTCTCTCTCTCTCTCTCTCTCTCTCTCTCTCTCTCTCTCTCTCTCTCTCTCTCTCTCTCTCTCTCTCTCTCTCTCTCTCTCTCACGATTTATTGACCGGTCACAGAATACAAAATTAATTCAATAAGAGTAGATAAAATGGTCCTTGTAACATTTATTGAGCATTAAGAATATTGAATTTCCCATGAATAAAGCGTTAATAAAGCACACACACACACACACACACACACACACACACACACACACACACACACACACACACACACACACACACACACACACACACACACACACACACACACACACACACACACACACACACACACACACACACACACACACACACACACACACACCTCATTATGGGTCGAGGATTGAGGCGAATCTTGCTCGATACTTTTCTACTTTGTTACCTTTGAGCATCATATTGTGTAGATGTGTGTATGTAATGATGGTCTCCCGGTCCGGAAGCGTCGGGGAAGGCGAGAGAGATACGGTAATGCACGGTAGTTAGCTATTAGTACACGCATTTATGATCATGGCTGTATATTACTGAGCCAATAGTCATCTCATTACATGCTACATGAGCTCTGCTGCACTGAGATCTCTTCATGTGGAACGTAAATTCACAACAATGGAATGTGATCCTCAAATATGACGGATTTTAGTAAGCGATACATTTCTATATTCTCCAGGAAATTTGATCTTGTTTGAGAGCAGGTTGTAGGACAGTGTGGCCAATTTGGATTCAGCGAGTAGAGTTGGACAAACTGTAGAGCACAATGACAATTATCTGAACAAAAAATGCATGTGTGCCTGTTCGGAAACTGGCCTTGTTGTCCAGGTCACTTCAGTTGGTGTGCGGCGACAAGTCAGGCCAGCGCACACCAGATACTAATGTGACGTGGAATCAAGGTTATCCTCTCCTGCGATAACTTGTCTCTCACCCTCTACTTGCAAACCAGTAAAATTTAGATCAAAGAAGCAGTGTTTTATGTATCTGAGGATTTTCATTAATAATTATCAAACCGTATTTTCCCATTCATACGAGGACAATATAAAGAGGCATGCAGTCAACAATAAATGCAGCGAAGAATATTTTCCCATATATGTGAGGATAGTACAAAGAAACAGCCAACAATACATGCACCAAACAACATTATTATATGCGTGTGTGTGGGTTATGTGAGTGTGAGGAAATGCTATAATAAAGTGCAGGTGTTTTTCTTTTTAATAATAATTCTCACTGGAATAATGGAACAATTCAGCGAGTAGAAGTAACCTTTGTAGTTTATTTAAGAATATAAGATTCATAATGGAGCTTCTGATAATGCAAGGCTTAGCTATACATACGTACATACAAAGTTGCCAATTGCGAAAATGTAAACAATTAGCATTTCTTAGTTCTTATTTTCATTTACTGAGGATGCAGGTGTTTTTCTCAAGATGTGAAAAAAGCGTGGATTAAATCTTGACGGTGCAATTTCCGTGAGTGTCTTTTTTTTTTTTTTTTTCATGTAGGAGAAACACCGGCCAAGGGCAACAAAAATCCAATAAAAAAAAAAATAAAAATAAAAAAAAAAAGGCCCACTGAGATGCCGGTCCCCGAATAAGGTTCAAAGCTGTAGCCAAAAATTGAAGGATAAGTGTCTTGAAACCTCTCTCTTCAAGGAGTTCAAGTCATAGGAAGTTGAAAATACAGAAGCAGGCAGGGAGTTCCAGAGTTTACCAGAGGAAAGGATGAATGATTAATAATACTGGTTAATTCTTGTTTTAGAGAGGTGGACAGAATAAGGGTGAGAGAAAGAAGAAAGTCTTGCGCAGCGAGGCCGCGGGAGGAGGGGGAGGCATGCAGTTAGCAAGATCATAAGAGCAGTTAGCATGAAAATAGAGTTAGAAGATAGCAAGGGATGCAACACTGAGGCGATGAGAAAGAGGCTGATAACAGTCAGAGGAGAGGGGGTGATGAGACGAAAAGTTTTTGATTCCACCCTGTGGAATCAATCTAGAATGGAAGAGCGGTATGAGTGGAACCCCCTCCCCCAAGGCACGTGAAGCATATTCCATACATAGATGGATAAGGCCCCTATACAGAGTTAGCAGCTGGAAGGATGAGGAAAACTGGCGGAGACGTCTCAGAACACCTAACTTCATTGAAGCTGTTTTAGCTAGGGATGAAAAGTGAAGTTTCCAGTTTAGATTATAAGTAAAGGACCGACCGAGGATGCTCAACGTAGAAGAGGGGGACAATTAAGTGTCAATGAAGAAGAGAGGATAGTTGTCTGGAAGGTTGTGTCAAGTTGATAGATGGATTTATTAAGTTTTTGAGGCACTGGACAATACTAAGTTTGCTCTGCCCCAATCAAAAATTTTAAAGAGATCAGAAGTCAGGTGTTCTGTGGCCTCCCTGCGTGAACTGTTTACTTCCTGAAGGGTTTCACGTCTACGAAAAGATGTGGAAAAGTGTAGGGTGGTATCATCAGCGTAGGAGTGGATAGGACAAGAAGTTTGGTTTAAATTCATTGATTCATTCATTCATTGAATAGAAGGAAGAGAGTGGGTGACAGGACAGAACCCTGAGGAACACCAGTGTTAATAGATTTAGGAGAAGAACAGTGACTATCTACCATAGCAGTAATAAAATGGTCAGAAAGGAAACTTGATATGAAGTTACAGAGAGGTAGGAGGGTAGTTTGGAAATCAAAGCTTCGTGCTAGACTATCAAAAACTTTTGATACGTCTAAGGCTACAGAAAAAAATTCACCAAAATTTCTAAAAGAGAATGGCCAAGACTCAGTTAGGAAACTCATACTGGCGATCAGATAGAATGTTGTGAAGTGAAAGATGTTTAAGAATCTTCCTGTTGAGGATAGATTAAAACTTTAGATAGGCAGGAAATCTTTGCTTAGACCTTGGCTAAAAACTCGACCTTGGACGACTCATGGAAATTAAAGCAAAAAGACAGTAGTTTGAGGAATTAGAACGGTTACCTTTTTGAGAACAGGCTAGATGTAGGCAAACTTCCAGCAGGAAGGAAAGGTAGATGTTGACAGAGTTGAAAGAGTTTGACTAGGCAATGTGGAAGCATGGAGGCGCAGTTTCGGAGAACAATAGGAGGGACCTCATCATATTCATAAGCCTTCCTAGGGTATAGGCCAGCGAGGGCATGGAAAACATCATTACGAAGAATAGGTAGCATGAAGCAGTCGGAGGGTGGAGGAGAGGGAGAAACAAGCATGAATCGTCCAAGGTTGAGTTTTTAGCAAAGGTCTGAGCGAAGAGTTCAGCTTTAGAGATAGATGTGATATCAGTGGTGCCATCTGGTTGAAATAAAAGAGGGAAAGAAGAAGCACAGTTATTGGAGATGCTTTTGGCTAGGTGCCAGAAGTCACGAGGGGAGTTAGATCTTGAAAAATTTTTACACATTCTGTTAATGAAGGAGTTTTTGGCTTGTTGGAGAGCAGACTTGGCATGGTCCCGGACAGAAATGTAAAGCGCATGAGATTCTGGTGATGAAAGGCTCAAGTACTTTTGCAGGCCACCTCTTTATTATGTATAACACGAGAACAGGCAGTGTTAAACCAAGGTTTGGAAGGTTTAGGTCGGGAAAACAATGAGGAATGTACGCCTCCATGCCAGACACTATCACCTTTGTTATGCGCTCGGTACACAGAGACTGGTTTCTGACACGTAAACAGTAGTCATCCCATGGAAAACCAGCAAAATACCTCCTCAGGTCCCCATCTAGCAGAGCCAAAATGCCAGAGGCAGCTCCGCGTAGGGGGATCCTGAGGAGCTATTGAAGTGATAGGACAAGATACAGATATGAGACTGTGATCGGAGGAGCCCAACAGAGAAGACAGGGTAACAGTATAAGCAGAAAGATTAGAGGTCAGGAAAAGGTCAAGAATGTTTGGCTTATCTCCAAGACGGTCAGAAATACACGTAGGGTGTTGCACCAATTGTTCTAGGTCGTGGAGTGTAGCAAAATTAAAGGCTAATTCACCAGGATGGACAGTGAAGGGAGTAGAAAGCCAAAGCCGGTGGTGAACATTGAAGTCTCTAAGAATGGATATCTCCGCAAAAGGGAAGAGAGTCAGAATGTGTTCCACATTGAAAGTTAAGTAGTCAAAGAATTTCTTATAGTCAGAGGAGTTAGGGTATACAGCATACTCGTAGATAAATTTAGTTTGAGAATGACTCCGTAGTCATAGCCAGATGGTTGAAAACTCGGAATATTCAAGAGCGTGGGCATGAGAGCAGGTTAAGTCGGTGTGTACATAGATGCAACATCCAGCTTCGGATTGAAAATGAGGATAGAGAAAGTAGGAGGGAACAGAAAAGGGGTTGCTGTCAGTTGCCTCAGACACCTGTATTTCAGTGAGGAAAAGAAGATGAGGTTTAGTAGGGGAGAGGTGGTGTTCTACAGATTGAAAATTAGATCTAAGACCGCGAATGTTGCAGAAGTTAATGAAAAAAAAGTTGAGGGGGGTTGTCAAGACACTTAACGGTCAATACAAGAAGAGCGGTTCGACCAGAGAACATTTGTGGTCCCCTCCCCAGATCAGATGGGGATTCTGAGGCTGGTGTAGAAGTCACAATAATAATTTTGAATTTTGAGTGAAGGGTGTGTGTAATTAGGTTCTTGTAGTTTTATGTGAAGGAAGAGAGTTGTCTTTAGATGGCAGGCTGTGACTGCCCCCTTGTATTGTGAGGCACAAAGGGAAACATTCAGTGAGGTCACAGCTGGGTATAATGATAGTTTCACAGCACCCCCCTGATCCAGTGCTTTAGACCTCACTGGGAGTAATTATCGTTTCGGCAGGTGCCTACTGCTTCCTCCTGATTGTTGTCTGGGGAATCCGGTCTTGTATGGAGACAACTGAAACTTTATTTCAATTATAGCTTAAAATAAGTAGTGTGTCGTCGCACTTTTCAGCAGAACGGTGTGAATAATCTTCCTCCCTCATCCTCGTCATTTCCAAGTACTTGCCTCTTTCTTACTTAATTGCACTCTTCCCCTGTCACATGTAAAACTTGCCTGACATAATTGTTCCCTGTGAATAACTTCTTCAGAAATCCTCCTTCCCATTGTTGCCCGTTACATCCCCCACCCCAACTCCCTTTCCCGTAAGAGAGGGAAAGTGTTGTAGTTAATGAGCAGATTGTACGTAAGCTAATGAAAATGTGCCATTCTTATATCGGTAACTGGCCTCATTATCCGTACATCAGCTTAGGCTTGTTTGTTAATTATTCAGACTCCTGTGAATGTAATGAGTTACCCTTTGTCTTCGCAATCGTTTTGTGATATATATATATATATATATATATATATATATATATATATATATATATATATATATACTCGTATATATATATATATATATATATATATATATATATATATATATATATATATATATATATATATATATATATATATATATATATATATATATATATATATATATATATATATATATATATATATATATATATATATATATATATATATATATACTCCTGTGTTTTAGGTACATGCCAATGTGCAATCCATACATTGCATTAATAATCACTGCTTTCATGTTGCGCATTGTATTCATTTTTTTTTTGTAATTTTTTTTTTTTTTTCTACGCGCTCCATAGGAACAACTAATTAAGCGGACTGGCTTTCAGTTGGATCATATAAACCGATCGCGATCAGTCATGTCACAGCGCGGGTAATTGAGGGACAGAGGCACCGAGGGGAGGAGGGAGGGTGACACCCGTGGGGCTGTCATTGTTATCCCCCCTTATGCTAATGCTTTGTTGAATCCTGTGTTGGCAGTTTCCTGCAGTGAGTTTGAGGATCCGATATGAAAAGTGGGAGGGACCGCTGTAACAAGTGGGAGGCCTCGCTGTAATGACCGGGAGGCTCCACTGTAATGAATGAAAGTACCGAAGGAAAGGAGTCTACAGTTTGAGAGCTACAGTTACGAGCCATTATTTGTTGTTATTTTCATTCGCAGTTAAAACTGTCACCTCTCTCTCTCTCTCTCTCTCTCTCTCTCTCTCTCTCTCTCTCTCTCTCTCTCTCTCTCTCTCTCTCTCTCTCTCTCTCTCTCTCTCTCTCTCTCTCTCTCTCTCTCTCTCTCTCTCTCTCTCTCTCTCTCTCTCTCTCTCTCTCTCTCTCTCTCTCTCTCTCTCGTGTGTGTGTGTGTGTGTGTGTGTGTGTGTGTGTGTGTGTGTGTGTGTGTGTGTGTGTGTGTGCGTAAGTAATAAGGGAAAACATATTCTTTTTTACCTTTATTTCATATGCAGAGGAACCAGATAAGAAAGGAGTAAATTAAAGGTCTCACCGAGTTAAGTTTTTAATGAGAAACGAAGACGACAAAAAAAGGTGTCATGCAATGGTGTAGTACAGCACCTTGGCGCCGAGGGTGTGAGGGGCACGCGACTAATTATCGTGTATTTATGTCGTATATAACACTTTTAAAAGAGATGAAGCACACACACACACACACACACACACACACACACACACACACACACACACACACACACACACACACACACACACACACACACACACACACACACACACACACACACACACACACACACACACACACACACACACACACACACACACACACACACACACACACACACTTTAATTTTTATGCCTCTGTCGGTTTTAGGTGTCTTCAGTTCCTCAGTTGTTTCTTCAGTTGTTTAAGTTTTCTTTTTGTGTTCAGGTAATGGCAATAATAGCAATTGTAGCAATAATATAATAATAGTGAAAATAATAATAATAATGATAATAGTAACATTAATAATAATAATAACAACAACAACAATAACTACAATAAAAACAACAACAAGAACAACAACAACAACAACAACAACAACAACAACAACAACAACAACTACAACAGCACCAACACCAACAGCAACGATTAAGCAGAACAACAAAAGAAGAAGAATAAGAATAAGAAGAAGAAGACCAACAACAACCAACAACAACAACAGCAACAAAAACAACAACAAAACGATTAACCAGAACAACAAAAGAAGAAGAAGACCAACAACAACAACAACAACAACAGCAACAGCAACAACAAATTAAGTAGAGGTTGGCATGTGCTTTCCTTGGGTCGATGGAGCAGATCGTCTCCACAAAAACAAAGCCTTCCGTGCCTGTGAACATTTCTGTCACACAGTTAACACGGGCAAGGGTGAGGTGGCCTGCGGCGACTTGCACCTCACACATGGTCGGGGTGCGCGCTGCCTTATCGGAGTAGTAGGATGCTTTAAGACGACGTGGCCTTCAGCGGTGAGCGTCTGAACCCATCAATTATTATTCAAGACCTGATGTCTACGTTGACCACATTCCCGAAGATTAGTGTCTGTCGCTTATTTTGACGAACGAGTGCAGGACCAGTTTTCGTTTAGGTAACCTGTAGCACATTGTTCCCTCCATACTGCTGCCCCTGACGCCGCCGCCGCCTCTGGAGCCTCCACCTTATTCAGGGGTCGCTGACTTACAGTCTCATATTTGGCGATGAACAAAATACTATTCCCCATTGAAAGCAAATACGGGTTAAAATGAGCTGAACTCATATGGGTTCTAATAACGCCATCACCAAGGATTTTTTTCTTTATTTTTCAAGAAATAGATTGCATTTTATTTCTTACATCTTATTTCCCGTGACAGGGAGCGGAAAGAGGAGACAAGACTCTCTGCATTACTAGCAAAAATGAGACGAACTTTCCTGAAATCTTCGTCTTGCAATGAATTAGGACTGCGTGCAAGACTTGCCTCACTCAAAGAAAAGACTTTAGTGTTGATGGGAATGTGCTGCTGACACCAGGTAGTTCATCAAAAGAGAAAGAATACGAGACTGTTTTTTTTATTGTTACCCAACCCGCCTGGATGGCAGAGAGAGAAGGGAGGGAGGGAGGGAGAGAGGAAGGGGGAGAGGGAGGAGACTAGGGACGGCTGAGGGAACAATAGTGGACTGGGTTGTAGAGTTCCATGAATCAGCAGAAATAGTGATGATTCCATTTTATTAAATCAATCCAACAACAGTACTTGCAATATTGTATGTTGTAATGATCATCTTTCAACTCAGTGAGAAAATTGTATGTTAATACTTCATAGTAGTTATTTTCTCCCAACAGGTAAGGAGTCTTGTGTACCGTGAGAGGAGAAGAGGCGGCCAAGTTTCGCCAGCTGTGTTGACTCTCTGCTTTCAGTGGAAGTGGCTCAAGGTCGGTAATGAAGGAAAGCTTTTTGAATGAGACGACTAGCACCATAGTATCCTGTGAATGGTGTTACTCTTGGGATGCTAATCGAAACAGTGCCTACTTGACTAACATTAAAGCGAATTCTGACTGTCTGAGCCAAACTATACGAATAGATGGTGATAGAACAGTGTCTTCGAAGAGCGCCACTGTCCTGCAAGTCACAGCATTATTTTTGTACCAGAGATTTTGTTGCAGTAATCTTTAGTCTCGTATCCGTGTTCTATGTTAAGTTATCCCATGACTTAGCAGTATTGAGAGCAGTAGATTTTGGATTTTCTATATCTGCATCGGTAAATACTACAATTCTCTCTCTCTCTCTCTCTCTCTCTCTCTCTCTCTCTCTCTCTCTCTCTCTCTCTCTCTCTCTCTCTCTCTCTCTCTCTCTCTCTCTCTCTCTCTCTCTCTCTCTCTCTCTCTCTCTCTCTCTCTCTCTCTCTCTTATCAACATTAGAGGTTCTTCATAATAATCTTTTTAAGACTGAGGGAATCTTATTAACCAGTTCTTGATGTTCCTAGAATGTCACAAGATATGACAGCTTTCCACTTCAGCCTTTGTCAGTGCTCTTTCGCCTTCGTCTTCCTTCATCTTTTTTTCTAAGAATTCTTCCTCGTGAGTCTCATGTTCGACCTTGTCAATTTCATCTTCCTTATACTCCTCTTTTTTTTTTTTTTCATCCACTCCATTTTCATTCCATCTTTATTTATTTATTTATTTTTTTTACTCTCTATTTCTTTCCCTCCTCACTTTCCCCTTCGTCTCCCTCTATACCACCATGCTCATCCACCTCTACTTAGAAAAAAAGAGAAAAACGGAATCCCCTCATCCTCCCAGCTGGTAAAAATATCCCATTGCTCTCTTGCCTGAAGCTTACCTTTTTTTTTTTTTTTCATTCACAGGTACACAACACACACACACACACACACACACACACACACACACACACACACACACACACACACACACACACACACACACACACACACAACACACACACACACACACACACACACACACACACACAC
>NC_087177.1:5595000-5625000 GCF_035594125.1 Scylla paramamosain
CCCCGGGACGGACAACTAACGGGATTACTTTTGTAGCCATCAGGCTCAATTAACGCTGGCTGGTCACGACCCTCGGTATAGGGGTTGCCTGCAGCCAACCTGGACTAAAAAGATAATTTTTCCATTGGGGTGTCATGAACCTCGAAGTGAAGAATGCTGTTAAGTCACTACACTGCTAAATATAAAGTGAAACCATAAGGTACTACATTAATCTTCTTAATAACATCAGTTGGCTATAGAATAATGTGAAGTCAGCATTACTAGCAAAGAATAGCATTATTTGTAGCATTTCCTTGTTCGTATCCTTCCCATTTTCTCAATTTTGTCACTCTTTCTTGAAGGTGTAACATATCAACCTCAATACATCTTTGATAGATACTCACCATCAATTTAGTAGAGTCCTTTTTATGTGAACAGGGGATTTAAAATCTTTATCAATCGGGTCTCCATCAAAGAGGATGATACTGTACAGCGAACACACGTTGAAGCTCAGCTAACTCATCATCAAACCAATCTAATATGCTTCAGACTGGAAGGTGACGCCTTATTACTCTTATTGCGCTGGCCTACTTGAGAAGAAGATTACCTTTGGTCCCGTGGAATAAACTGGCGGGGTGGCGACTGCAGCTCAGGTGGGTGGCAGGTGCATGGCTCGGGGCGCAAGGAGACGCTGGCGGCGAAGCTCGCTAGGAGTGTGCCGTGCCGCTGCTCATTTCGAGGCTACTATTGATTTTCTTGACTCCTGAAAAAGATCACCGCGCGATTCGCCCATTTGTGGGAAATACAAATGAAAGTGTGTAAAAGGCGTGATGCGTGATGAGGTTCTTGGAAATGCGCACAACCAGAGTGGATGCACATATACTTAAACACTGCTTCTGCTGCTCTCTCAACAACAGAAGGCTCGGCGACATGTCTCACTACATAGCATTGTTGTATGTCACAACATCTGTTAGGGAAAACACTTAGCTTTCCATATATTTTCTTGCTTTTTCAAGTCTCCACCTACGTAGCTGCTGTCCATTCCTGGCGGATGTCATACATTCAACCCTGGATTTTTGTGACCCTGGATTTTTTATGACGTACGAGGATTATAAAAGAAAAAAGATTGTTTCTCCAGGGATTGATTAAGTAAGTGCATGTGATAAGAAGAAGGTGACGCACTTCTGTGATACAAAAAAGCTTGAGATATCCATGGAAGCTGTAGCACTAATCAACAAAGAATGGAGGACATTATTATGCAGGAGTAAAATACAACAGATCATGAGCACATAGTGTGTGCGATAACGATCACGCCACCAAGATCTGTGTGTGTGTGTGTGTGTGTGTGTGTGTGTGTGTGTGTGTGTGTGTGTGTGTGTGTGTGTGTGTGTGTGTGTGTGTGTGTGCGCGCGCGCGTAGTTTGTATTCATCTAGTGTTAATCACGAATTCTTCAGGAAAACTAAATCGTGGGCATAATGTAGTCTTTTCTCCATCGCGGTGTACTTTAGATGACACGAACACATTCAAGGGAGAGATGAAAGGCACACAAAGAACTTTATTTATTTTACCTTTCATCTTATTTTTCGTACTCTCATGCTCCTTTCTTCTCAGGCTACAAGTGAGATTTTTTTTTCTTTCTGATCTTTTTATCTCAAGCTGTTTTCCGGGAACGAAACAAAACCAACGTGTGTTATATTTTGGCCTTACGGGTGCACGTTTCAAGTGATGCATTGTGCAGGGAGGAGACTCTAAGACGTAGGAGAAAATATGAGTGCTTAAGGCGAGCGAGTGAGACATGCGTGCTTGCCTTTAAAGGATATTAAACGTAGCTTTAACATTTTTTTGTCTCAGATGGATGTCAGTGGTGGAAGCATCCTTCAACATGAAAAATGTTGTTCATGATTCTTGTCTCCATCCTCCAGCGGTTCCTCGTCCTCCGCCACCCCGTGCAGGTGAGATACGAGGCATGGCGGGCGTGAGGCTGTAAACTTGAGTGCGGCAGTAGACTCCGGGATGGAGAAAGTGAAGGGTTCATGCACTCAGGTAGAATTCGCGTGGATGTATTGCTGAACTGAAAAAAAAAGAAATAAGAAAAAGGAACCATATGAGGATCAGCCTTTCATTCCAGCAACATCCCGGGGTAGGTTGTGTTAGCTTACCTCTCTCTTCTCTCTCTCTCTCTCTCTCTCTCTCTCTCTCTCTCTCCTCTCTCTCTCCTCTCTCTCTCTCTCTCCTCTCTCTCTCTCTCTCTCTCTCTCTCTCTCTCTCTCTCTCTCCTCTTCTCTCTCTCTCTCTCTCTCTCTCTCTTTCTTTCTGTGTGTGTGTGTGTGTGTGTGTGTGTGTGTGTGTGTTGTGTGTGTGTGTGTGTGTGTGTGTGTGTGTGTGTGTGTGTGTGTGTGTGTGTGTGTGTGTGTGTGTCTTACTGTCTGTCTGCTCTATATTTCTATATTTCAACCTATTTATCTATACATTTCTTATCATGTCCTTTACCACAGAGTTTTTCGGTGATACTCTTCGTATGATCCACCAAAAGAAAGGTAGCAAAAACTATTAGATATATCATGGCCTGTTGGGCGGTTGTTCATTATTCAATCTACTGTTGCTGGTTTTTTTCCCTCCGATTGGGGTATCAAGTTTCATGGTCAACGTCCCCCAGGTGTATCTCACTTTTTTTTTCTAAATTCACAAGGGCCAGTGCCCTTTATACCATTCATCGCGTGAGGGCAAATTTACTTAACACAGAAATATATCTTCCCAAGTGTCCCCTGCTGCTCCAAGAACCGTGTTCCACTCGGTCCATGAGATTATTCTTTATATAACGCACAATAACCTTCCTCTTTCCCATTCTCCTTTCCCTGCGTCCTCTTCCCCGTGATGAGGATGTATTTTCCTTCCTCTTGTGTGACAGGTAAGGTCTCTTGGTCCACAAAACGGCCTACAAGACTGCACTCAGAACACACCTGGTCCTTGCAACTTTCTCAGACATCGGGACCCACACCCTTTGCACCAAAGTGACATTCAGACTTTATTATTTTTTTTTTTCGCGGTGTATTAGAAATAATTTACTAGTACTTTAATAAGTAAACGGCTTTAATTTAGCGATTCTTCCTTTCCGTATACTGGGAATGGCGTTTTCGTTGCGTTTTGCCCCCCATGCATAGAGCGATGCAGAGAGCGGAAATGGGAGTGGTGGTTCGCTTCACGCCACTGTCCTTCGGGAGGTGTTAGCCACGCTGTTTGCGCCTCGCCCTGATGAGGATGAATACGATGATCTCGCCTCAAATGTATGGGTTTTTATTGCTGAAAATCCTTTTTGGTTTCCGATGGTTCTCCGCGGCATCATGGGAGACGGAGGGATCACGCGCAGAGTCACGAGATGTTATTTCTCTTTAAGGTGCGATTATCCCGTGTTCTCCCTGATGAGGCCTCGGCAACAGTCCCGCTGCTGCTTTGTAATTACATACATAAACTGTCTCTTATATTACTTAAGAAAAATATCTGTGATGTTCTATAGACTCAACAGCAATACATTTGTTTAACATTACTCTTAAATTTTGTCTCCTAATACATGCTAGCAGTAACAGGCTGCTGAAATGGCCCATCCATAATGCGTGAAGTATCTCCAACATGTGAAAATCTACGCATTCGAGACCAGTTCCTTTAATTCCCGTTATGATGAACCATAAATTTTAGGAACAGGGACAGAATGATATGCATGTGGAGGCCAGATCTGTATTTATTGTTGCTCATGACCATCCTATATTCCCAAGCACCGTAAAATGTCATCAGATTTCTGTATATCATTGCGAATAAGCTTCATGTGAGAACGGAGGTATTTTTGTACCAGTCATCCCACGTATAAATTGAAAACTAGTGAGAAAATAAAGCCAATTGTTGGGTTGCAGTGCTCCCTGGATGCACACGGCTGCAGGCATTTTAAGGTAACGAACCATTTTTCTTCATTTATGACTACCGATGATCAGGAATGACCCTCCTTCCGCCCATAACGCCTCAGCACATCCTGTGTCGCTTTTTGAAGCGGAAAATGTGCAAATGACGATAGCAAACGATAAATATGAAAAATAACAATGATGACTGCGCCCACACGCATTTCTCGGGTTCCGCCAGTAGCCTGGAGGGACGCAGTGGAGCTTGACGAGTGCAAGATTGGCCTTCAGTCTTATGCTCGTCAGTCTTTTGTCCAAGTTAGACACACAACAAAAAAGGACGAGGCAGGGACCTAAATTGAAACCGAAGCTATAAAGTTATTTTGGGGAATAGAGCAATGAAAACTATTCTCATACTTTTAGTAACAGAAGTGTCAATGAATAAAAATAAACTTAGAGAGAAGAAAACATCAATGTACATGCGAAATGGCGTTAACTTATTTGGTCTCGGTTCGTGAGACAATTCAATACTTGCATCTTGCCTGCCTGCATCACTGGAAGGTGAAAACACAAAACAGGCTTGTAATTTCTTTGTTTAGCTGATGAAAGCCGTGGAACTGTGAAATATATCTGTCATGTTTTACATTAGACTGATGAACAGAGCAAGCTTAACAAGGAGCGGGATGTCTTGTACAGAAGAACCACGGAGAAAAGACATGCACCTGTAAAGTTAAGAATATCAGTCGTAAATATATCAGAGAATAACCCGGAAAAGTTGTTCATACACTGTGGGATGCGCTCAGTCCTAGTGGAGACAATCAGTTAAACGATGATAAATGATACGAACAACAGACTTAGACGCTGCCCTGCTTAGTATTGGAGGTTGAGCACAGTCATGCATGGGGGGCATACCGTATACAGGGGGGAATGATGCACTGTACAGGAATAGCATCTTGGGGGAAGAGAAATTATGTATATGGAAAGGAACGCATGTCTTGAGAATATGAATTGGTGGTGTTGGCAGTGGTGGATGCGGTGGTGGTGGTGGTGATAGTGGTCATGACGAGAAAAAGGAAGAAAGTAGATGCTGAGAAAGAAAATGATGTGAAATAATGAGGTAGAGAGAAGAAAAATCAGATGATAATGATGAAGGGATTCTTTAGGAGTAGAACAAGAAGGCGGAGAAAAATGTATAGGCGTCGAGAAGGAACATAAGAAGACAGAAGAATAATAAAAGAGGAAAAAAGTGAGAGGGACAAAGAAGTTAATTGTACCCAGCCGGTAGAAGATTGCTTGGAGATGAACTGCTTGACAAATTGCCGGTTCTGTGGCCGCACATCAACTTACTGATCGAACCGCGGTAACCGAGGCACCCCCCGCTTCTTGCTGCCCAGCCAACACACTCCTGACGCCCACACCATCCTCACTCTGGTTCTCTCCTTCTTTCTCTCTTTATTTTAAACTAGTTCCCTTCCATTCTCTGCCCCTCATCCTCATTGCAGCATCCCTCCCTTCCCATTCTCTTGGGATCTCCATTTTCACTGGCCTCCTTCTTTCTTTCCGCCCTTCCCTCCTTTGTGAACGTTATAAATGTAACAGTCAATCCAATAGTCGCAGCGAAAAGCGTACGGGACAAAGGCTACAGACAGATGATCTACAGTTAAACTCTGACCTTTCGCATCGCCAGGTCACCCTCTGACTACTGACTACTACTACAGCATTCTCAGCGCCCTCATGACCTTCCCGCACATAAAGATCAAATTGTTTCCTCCAGGTCGTGATTTCCTTTCTTTCTTTCTTTTTTTTTTCCCCCCGACGACCCCCGCTGTTTAACCCTTGATCCTTGGAATGTAAGTTTTTTCTTCATTGGGATTTGTTGTGTTATTGATATGATATGGATTACTTATATAGGTATTTGTTTTTAAAAAAGACAAGTGTGGTATGATAGAAATTAGGTGAGCTGCTTAACTTACGTGTACGGGCCTCTTCCCCCTACATCGCCCGCCCCCCCCACACACACACAATAAATAATGGAAGGAGGACAAAATATTAATTCACCCTTTGCATCAACATTGATCTACGTTTACTTACCATTTCATCTGGACTGCACAAGGGTCATCAGGATTGCCATACTTCACCTATCTATACTTCCGTCAACTGCACTCATGCATTGATTATCTTATCAACTTTAACCGAAAAACAAAGGAGTATCTGTACTTATGATGCAGTCGAATTGTAAAAAAGAAAAAAAAATGTGAAGAAAAATGTGTATCCCCATTTTTAAACGATGTCTCACTGCCTGCAACATACGTACGTCGGTCAACTTTAAACGTTATGCATAAAGGGCCGAGGGTGTGCGCGTCCTTGTGTTGCTGCCACAGAAAGAGATATATAGACAAAGACCTACAGAAAGATGGACGTGTCTGTATTTTATGATGGTGCGCTACTGTTTCTAACATGCATCGATCAATAGAAGAAGAGATGAACAGAAGAAGAGTGAGTAAATGTAGTTATATAATGACCAACACCCCCGAATCCTCCCACCCTCCTTAAAAAGTACATGTAAATATATGAACGTCTCTCTCTCTCTCTCTCTCTCTCTCTCTCTCTCTCTCTCCTCTCTCTCTCTCTCTCTCTCTCTCTCTCTCTCTCTCTCTCTCTCTCTCTCTCTCTCTCTCTCTCTCTCTCTCTCTCTCTCTCCTCTCTCTCTCTCTCTCTCTCTCTCTCTGTTGATAGGCCACCGCACCACACAAACAAGCGAAAAAAAAACAAAAACATGTATACTTGTGTTACGTTCAAAGGCAAAACAAAAAAGTACATGGGGTGAGGAGATGTGGGTGTTTGTATGGTGATGTGCCCGCTGCCTGTACTGCGACGCACGCAGCCCTGCCCTGGAATGCTGAGGTGACGCGGCGCAGCTCAGCGAGGCGGTAAAATATAACTCACTGGCGCTCACTGATGCAATTAAAAGTTTTCATGACACCTCTGAAAAAAAAAGGCATGTGCTGGATTTATCACGTTAAAAATCCTTGTGAATCTCGAATACATAACACGCTTTTCAAATTAATAAATTACGCAAGGCAGTGGTGGTGGTAATGGTGGTGCTGTACAAGAAGTGATGCACAAGATGAATAATTACTCCCGTGGTTATTAAGGCTAAAGGCTGTGCGGCAGAGAGAAAGAGGTTGTTAACGCGAAAGAGGATGAGAAAAAAATGAATAGTAGAATGAGGACAACTTTGATGCCTGCAGCGAGAGTACGGAATGACGGATGGAAACAAAGGAATAGGAGGAGGAAGAAAAGAAAGAACTCAAAGTCTGCTTGCCTGCCTCTGATTCTTCTGGACAGCAAAATATAGTGTCCTGCTTCACCCTGGGTATCACACTCCCGCCGAACGGGAGACTGACGCTAGTAATGTGTCTCCTGGTCAGCTTTACGACGTCTCGGCGTTTTATGTCAAGCGAGCTAGGTCATGTGAAGACGAGACGTGATGGATGCGGCCAAACTTTGACGACTGGAAATACGTATGGGAGAGGTTGTAAAGCTAAGTAGCACATGCTATAGCTGAGCTACAAACACCTGCAAGCTACCTCTCACGTTTTTTTTTTTTTTCGCTTCTTGTGGGACTACCGTCTCCTTGGTGAACCCTGAAACTATCCCTCTGTTTCTGTTTTTCCTCCTCCCTACGACATGAACTGCTTCAGAAGAGGAATATCAAAACACCTCAGGAACTGAAGTAGTCATTCATCCTGGTCTCTATTTCATTAAAGGAGCTGCATTGTGAGCGGACTTTTCCTGACACGAATATATATATATATATATATATATATATATATATATATATATATATATATATATATATATATATATATATATATATATATATATATATATATATATATATATATATATATATATATATATATATATATATATATATATATATATATATATATCATATTTGTCATAGATTTATCTGGTTTTCCTTTAAAGCTTCCTAGTGATTCGGCACTATCGACCTGATTACTGAGTTTTTTCCCGCCTTTTACAGCTATATCTGTAAAAAAAAATTTCCTTCTGTTTTAAAATCTAACTTTGTTAATACTGAACTAGTTACTTCTCATCCTGTCGTGATTACTAATCCTTGGGATTTTTTTTTACATCACCTTTCTATATCCGTTTTGCCAGTTGAAAACCTTTAATATTTTTTTCATTTTATCCACATCTCTAACGAATGTAAATTTAAAAAGTCAACACCTGAAAATGAGGAGCGTGGAAGCAGTGCTTAACATTTCTATTTAACCTTGCAGATTACCCTGAATCGGACAAACAGTCAACATCAGAGGCAACTAACGTTATAGATTTTTTTTTCTTTTTTTTTTCGATAGAGGGACACGAAACCTATTTTTTTTTCTAGCTCTCGACAGTTTTAGATAAACTGTGGTGCAGAAGGCACTGTTCTTGTATATGTAAAGACAAAAGTAAAAGCAAACATCGATGGCTATATTTATGAATATACTCGTATGTATACACAAAGTTTTTAGTGAAGAGTTCAACACGTACTTGTTACACGCTATTTTTCTAATGCCGCTGAAGTTTTAGTAGTTATTCATTCCTCTTCCTTGCTTGTTTGGTGCCGAGAGCGTGACAAGTATATGAAAGTGATATGTGTGTGTGTGTGTGTGTGTGTGTGTGTGTGTGTGTGTGTGTGTGTGTGTGTGTGTGTTAATTTTTTCCTTCTTTTATGTGTAATGCCTTTTTAAAACGCGGCCGTGCGCCCTCGAAAACACACACACACACACACACACACACACACACACACACACACACACACACACACACACACACACACACACACACACACACACACACACACACACACACACACACACACACACACACACACACACACACACACACACACACACACACACACACACACACACACACACACACACACACACACACATGCCCGACATGCAATTTCAGAAGGAAATATTAATAAAAATGGACTTAATATGACTCTTGACGCCACACACGACGAGCGACAGAAGTTTCATTGCCATCGCTGAGAATATTTCATGTGTGGGAATGTAATTCGACGGGTGATGGTGTGGCAGGACCTTCACCTGGCGCCGGGAAGACTGTGTTTTCAGGATTATTGTCCAAGTCTTTATAAGTAATGATAATATATATATATATATATATATATATATATATATATATATATATATATATATATATATATATATATATATATATATATATATATATATATATATATATATATATATATATATATATATATATATATATATATATATATATATATATATAATATACTTTAGTTGTCAAGTGGGAGGCGGCAGCTAGTACTAGTGTTGATGGGTGCTGACAACGTTATAGGTGGTATCAGATGAAGAGAGAGAGAGAGAGAGAGAGAGAGAGAGGAGAGAGAGAGAGGAGAGAGAGAGAGAGAGAGAGAGAGAGAGAGAAACTGTGGCGTTTTGAAGGTAGTGAGCGGTGAGGGCAGTGGATAGTGCTTGCGGTTGATGGAGCGTGTTTAGCATCTTGAATCGCATGGAGTGGATGAGGAGAAATGTGCCTGGTGGGAGTGGGGCGAAGTGATGGATGTGGCTATGAAGGTTAGTATACAGTGAAGCCAATGAATGATCGATTATGCAAACTCGTATCAGTGTGTGTCATTGCGGCGTACCGAGGCATTACCACCTGCCTCTCACACTCGATTCAGAACACTTGAAGAGCATACCTAAAATATATTCACAGTAGTATTTACAGTTCTCACAAATTCTAATACTGTAACTTCAACACTGGATACATCATTAGGAAATATTCCTCTTGGAAATTGGCCATTGTTACCCGCATAAGTCAGGGAGAAATTATTGGTGCGTGACGCGAGCCTCCCCCGACCCCCGACACAATGCAGATCGTCCAGGCAGTTTATCACATTCTAACAAGTCATTTCCTGCACTTAGGGTCTTCCGGTCGCTCCAATCGTGAAGACGAAGGAAAGAATATGCAACGACAAAAGTAATGCTGCATGTTTCTTGTTATCGCGGATCGTCAATTAGATGACTCCCACGTCCTCCTGCGGTGGCTTCCTGAATGCTGAAAGAGTGAAATGAGAACAGTAATGGCATCCTGACCACCACAAGACGAGGAAGATTAACTGATAAATGTTTCTACCCGCCTATTGAAAAATTGGTTGTGTTGTATCAATTTGTTATGTGCAGATCAAGTTTTTCATATGGGAAGTGAAAGGAAAGTGAATGTGAAGAGATGCTGTGTCGTGACTCTAAGTGGTTTCTTTCCAAATACCCTCACGTCCGCGGCAGGTGCAGTCCAGTAGGCCAATAAATATTAGAACAACCTTCCCGGTATGTAAACATCAGTAATTAGTGTTGTATGCGAAAAGTTTGCAAAATATAGTTAGCATGTTTACGAGGCCCAAAGATGCCACGAAGGCCACGGGGCAAGCTAGTCCCCGCATGCAGCAATCTCTCTAAATCAATGACACCTCCATGTGTTAGAGTTTTTAAAGCAGGTGGAGAAGAGATCAATATGCTATGATTTTTCCTTTTTAATTATGCATAGAAATATACACATATGTACTTATATAGTTTGAGCATTTTTTCTACCTAAGTGCTATATGAGTGATATTTTTGCAATTTAATCCTGGTCCTGGAAGCAATGCCTGCCTCTTGCACTCAGCAGCGAGCAATCAAATGCAAACCCCCTCAAATGATTACTTGCAATAAACGTTGAGAGGGAAAGGAGTGAGAAGCTTGTCCTCATGTAAGCCAATGATATGCTGCGAAAGGGGAAGGGGAGAGGAAGACTTACCCGTTAACTTTATAGCAGCGTGGTTTAAAGGATCACCATTAATTTCTAGCCATACGTACAGGAATCTCAAGGTTATCGGAACAAAGAGCAAAGAGCTATATGTTCTTAGCGACTTGGCATCTGTAGAAATTATGTCTCTTGTTTATCTTTCCAGGAGTGTTTGCTCAGTTGCAGATTCTATGGACGTAGGACAGACTTTTGTTGTTTATATGCGGACGAGCGAAGCCATACACTCACAACAAAACAAATAAAGCTGATTTCAAGCCGCAAACGTGATAGAGCACTGCCGCTGTCACACGCCTCACCATCACAACACAACACCACTACAGAAAATGACATTAACTTTCATAAAACAGTACTGCCAGGGTTTCATCACTGTTGCCATAAACGCTACCGAACACCGCCACCACCCTGTATCCAGCTACGAGACACACCGAGTACGTAACAAAGGTATCAGTGTAGGTGGCGATGGGATACTAAAACCTGCAAATGTAAAGTGTTAATAAGTACACATATCACGCTGTCCCTTCAGCATCACTTTCTTGTTATATGATACTGTATATTATAGGCTTTAGATGTTACTTGTATCATTCCATAAGTCTGTTCGTCTCCCTCCCTCAGAAGCATGAAATTTTTACGTTTTTTGGGGGCACCGCGCGCCATGGAAGTGCGGGCAAATCACCAGCCTGGGAAGGAAAGTGAGTGCTTGCAGCGGGAGGGTAACCTGAGCACAGCCGGCAACAGGTGTCCGTGGGCGTATTGTGATCATGATCATGTTTGTCGCCTGCTAAATATTGTGTTCAGCAGGCGCAGCTCCGTGTGAACTATGACCTAGACACGTCTCGGAAATTTGATCGGAATGCCTTGTATGCCTTGAGTAACCTGATCGTGTGTGTGTGTGTGTGTGTGTGTGTGTGTGTAAGAGAGGGAGAGAGTGTGTGATCGCCTTGTAAGCACTTAGTATGAGCGCGCATGGAAAACGCAAAGAAAGATTACATTGGCCTTCTATATATATATCGTAGCCAGAAATACCATCAGCTGTAAAGTGCGAGAGTCAATTTGCTCCCATTTTACGCTTGGTTATTAGAGTGCACTTGATAGACGCATCAATACCGAGTTGATACGTGCAGCTACCAAAACTACTGTTCAGAACCTTAATAGCCTGTGCTTAGTTTTGTGGATTGTATAAACACAAAGAACGAAATCAAATAAATCTCTCACGTATACCCTTTTACAGACATTTGTGGTTACGGAGAAGCAACGTGTAATGTACTAATGGTAGACACTAACAGATTTAAATATATAGTTAAGCTTCCCCCTTCTCTTCCCTCCTCCATCATCCTTACCCCCCCCCTCTCTCTCTCTCTCTCTCTCTCTCTCTCTCTCTCTCTCTCTCTCTCTCTCTCTCTCTCCTTCTCTCTCTCTCTCTCTCTCTCTCTCTCTCTCTCACGTACACGCATGGTCCTTGACTCGTCGCCTCGCCACAATTGGGCAATTTGGTCGTTACGGTGTTCGGAACCTCATAAAAATAAGGTTGTTAACCTTCATCGTGTCTTTTCTGGGTTTGAATCTTTCATCCCTTATCGCCCTCGCCACATTCTTTCCTCCTTACCCTGACCCCTGGAGGCCACCCACTCCTCCGTCGACATCTTCCTGCCGAAACCATTATGAGCAATCTTGTAAATTATTTAGTAAGCTCATAATTAATTGTTTTGTATGTATATTACACTCTCCATTGAAGGCAGGTAGAGTTTTTTTTTTTTTTTCCAGCAGCGTGTTTACATTGTTTTTTTTTCAGTCCTATTAAAACACGTATGCTTTTAGTTCATCAGCAGTGACTGTTGATTTTATAGTTGATACGTAATGGTTTTCGATTTTTGTATTGTTAGAATGCTTGCCATGATGATACTGTCGCGTGTGTCAGCAGAATGTCTTTTTTTATTATCCACGTGAAAGGCGATTAACGGAACATTCCTGTACTAA
Source organism: Scylla paramamosain (assembly GCF_035594125.1). Taxonomy (NCBI): domain Eukaryota; kingdom Metazoa; phylum Arthropoda; class Malacostraca; order Decapoda; family Portunidae; genus Scylla; species Scylla paramamosain. The sequence continues at coordinate 5,607,715 of NC_087177.1, forward strand.
AGACCATCCGTGGAAGGCGCTTCACAATATAACGTTCATTGTTACTTTTCTTATTATTTTGTTTATAGCTCAATTACTTAATTGTCATAAACTATTATTTTCTAACATTAACAGTTTAAAGAGCCTTAAATCGTGCAGTTATTCATTCTGTTGGGGCTACTATTGGTGCTAAAAAAAGCTTTGTGGACCGATATAATTTAATCCAGTAAAATCGAGCCATTCACGAAGTTGGTGAGACTTGGTGAAAATGAGTAGACTGCTTTTTTTGGTGTATTGTTTCGCCGCGGTCCCTTGAGGAGGGCCGCAGCGTCACGTCCCCGGGTCACGGCGGCGCCATCCGTCACGCCTGGAGGTGCTCAGTATCTATCATCAGCAATGGGGATGATGAAGCCAATTATTTTCAAGTTATCGTCAATTTTGTGATTGTTATTGATGATTGGGAGGAAGAGGAAGTTGCGGGAGGAAGAGGAAGTTGAATTTATTTGATTTGTTTGTTTGGTTGGCAGGCCATTGTTATTAAAAGTTTGAGTTGGTAGAGGGAGCGAGGAAGGTATTAAAGGAGCGAGTTCAGTGCACGGAGTCAATGTAACAGCCTTGGATTGTGTGCCGCAGTTTTTCATTTTGTCATTGAAGTATATGTGTATGTATACGTGTGTATGTATGTACATATACGCGTGTGTGTGTGTGTGTGTGTGTGTGTGTGTGTGTGTGTGTGTGTGCGCTCATGAAGCTATGTAAAGGTTTAGGTAAGCCACTTGATGACAGTTCGTGGTCCAGAATGGTTACACATTAATTTCGTTGTTAGGTAATCCTTGGTAGCTGTCCTCTATCCTTCCTTGGCCTCCCTCCCTCCTTCCCTGTGTGTCTCCATGATTTCCCTCCCTCTCCCTCCATCTCGACCACAGTTTGTTTTCTATAAGTCTGAATTGAAGAATTTGTGTGTTTCAGTCGAACAATTTCTTCACAGATTTTCTGAGGAACAGTGGAAGTGTTGCGAGACCTGAGAAGCGCGAGAACGTGTAGGTGACTTTGATAAACCCAGCAAGATAGGTAGGCCCCTCACTGCGTCGCCCGCTGTATTGGGCCTTGTATAATGTGCCAGTAAGATTTATAGGAAGAAAGTTTGACATAGCGGCTCACAACTTAAACCGACGGTATTTTTCAAGTAATCGGACAATTTGGTAAACACATGTGTGCTTGGCTTTAATGCACTTCCCTTATTAATGCTAGACTGTTGTAAACGTGTCATTTCATGCCCTCTTCTCTCCCACTCATGACCACTGGCATTTTCTACTTTACCTTTCCGCCCTCTTCTACCTTGCAACTATCACTGAATGCTGCTTCCTTCTTTGTAACATGACAGAAACATGGTACCTTCAGCTGAAAGGTGGAAATAAATCAGTAATTTTCTTCTGTTTAAGATTAGTAGCTACCCATTGCATGAAGGTGTGAAGATATTGATCTGTTCTCCTGTTAACTGTGATTTCCAAAGATAACATTCATATTTCATGTGTGTGTGTGTGTGAGAGAGAGAGAGAGAGAGAGAGAGAGAGAGAGAGAGAGAGAGAGAGAGAGAGAGAGAGAGAGAGAGAGAGAGAGAGAGAGAGAGAGAAAATAATTAAAAGCAACATTGAAAAAAAAGTGACTTGCTTTCGATATCAGGTGAATAACACACCCTCAACCAACACTTACTAGCAAAGACTGAAATGCATAAATGGTCCAGATTTCCTGACAACGTAAGTGGTTTATGCGGATTTACGCAGAAGTACCGTAAACACCTCAACCTGTCTATCTCACCTGTCCACTTAACCCGTCCATCACTGTACTTGGATATAGTTCATGTTGATCTTCATCTTTATATCCGCTTTGAGAATAAGACGCAGTTGCAGTGGTGAGTGGAATGTTAACTTTCCTGACGGGGAATATATATATTTAATATCTTCGCAAACTTACGATAATTTATTTTATGAAGTCGGAAAGCGCACAAGCACACACACACACACACACACACACACACACACACACACACACACACACACACAGCAGAGAGAGAACACACACACACACACACACACACACACACACACACACACACACACACACACACACACACACACACACACACACACACACACACACACACACACACAGTCTCTCTCTCTCTCTCTCTCTCTCTCTCTCTCTCTCTCTCTCTCTCTCTCTCTCTCTCTCTCTCTCTCTCTCTCTCTCTCTCTCTCTCCCCGGCATTCACCCCCCAAATGCGATCCTCTCCTTTCACCCTTTTCACGCGCTAGTCATGAAGCCTCAGTGACTGCCGGTGGATTTTTCCTTCTCACTACACTTTCTCCTCCTCTTCCCGCCACACTCCCTCCTACCACACTCCCTCCTTTCTACCATTGTCCCTCCTCATCTTGCCACTGTACCCCCTACTTTCATTGCTGCCGCACTCCTTTCTACACTACCTCCTTCTTATGACACTTCCCCATTCCTAGCACACTTATGTATCCTCCTAACACACTCATTCCTTTCCCTGTCTTCTTTGTGTGTCTTCCCTTTCCGCCTCTCAGCCCCCCAAGTCTTAGCCACACCTGTACCTGTTGTCCTCACTGGGTTATAGTGTGTAATTATGGCTAAGAGGTGACAGAAAGTCTCTCTCTCTCTCTCTCTCTCTCTCTCTCTCTCTCTCTCTCTCTCTCTCTCTCTCTCTCTCTCTCTCTCTCTCTCTCTCTCTCTCTCTCTCTCTCGTCCGTCCTCACCCCTGCCGTCTCTTCCCCGCGTGGCGCGTCCGTCCTTTCCTGCCAAGACTCCTAACAGGTTATTTGGTGCCTTATCTTCGCCTTCCAACACGGGGTCTTATCGCAGGCCGACCTCTCTCATCCCGCCGACCGTGAATGCGTGGTCATCTGTTGCGCGTGAAGTAGATATATTCGGTTTAGAGAAAAGGAAGAATGTGTGTGTGTGTGTGTGTGTGTGTGTGTGTGTGTGTGTGTGTGTGTGTGTGTGTGTGTGTGTGTGTGTGTGTGTGTGTGTGTGTGTGTGTGTGTGTGTGTGTGTGTGTGTGTTTCTGATTGAATGAATCCAGCCCGTGATGCATCAAGTATTAGTTCTATGCTCCTCTTTAAATTTGTGTATATTTCTGTCATGCGAGATTTCCTCTTATTGCTGCCTCACTACCTCTATTTTAAGCTGGAAAGTTGGATTTCCGTATATTATTCATGTTATTTCCTGCATTTTTAGATTGTCGTTCTTTGGATTGCTTTTCCATGAATATCTTCTTCTCCTGTTGTGCATTTATACATTACTAGATCTGCTGTTGAGTGTTCTATCAGACTGGGAAAACTCAATTTCTTACCGATTTTCGGGACGAAGAATTTTCAAGACATGCTTACGATATTCTTTTCGAAACTGTGTTTTCAGCGATACATTTAAATGTTACTTTAATATTAGCCAGTTTTACTAACACAAATTTACGTAGTTAATATTGTATGGTTTTGCTTGATCACCAATAGCACAACGTGTAATGACCATTCTAATAATTTTGAATTGATTGTCTTTTAGATTCTTCGTTGTCTTTTATTAAACTCTTCTTATCGTGTTTATTCCTTTCTCAGTCTTTTTCAACTTCCCGAATTCCATTACACGGTATTATGAATGCAATGGATTCCATTGTGCACGCTTGACTCCATTTGAATAATTTGTCGATAACTTCTTGGAGGCTCGGCAGGGCTGCTCGTTGTGGGTTACCCTCAATATTTTAGCACCACTAACAAGAATATTTCACTTATTGCTTATCATATAATTGTCATCTGCATGATCAATATTTGTGAGGAAAATGAGGTATCAGAGTGACCGAAGAGCACTGGCGTGTCACTCATTCTCTTCCGATGTGAACATTTCCTATTTAATGATGCTCTCTTGTCCCAGATGGTGCCGAAATCCTCCTTTGATTAGACTTTATGGTTTGTATTCTTCTTGTGAAATAGGAAGCAATATAGAAGACTGAATAAAGACAGTCAACCATTTCCTCTACTGTTGATGGAATTTAGCACCTGACGTGATGCCCCAGATCTGTATCTAAATTATTTTCTTACAAATGGATTGTGGCCTTCCGAATATTCAACCAAAGCCTTTCTCGATATTCTCAATTGCAATACAAATACCATACTGGCAAACAAAGGAGTCAGAGAGCACGCCGCTACTAATGCCTCTCCCTCCATTAAAGCAGCATAATGTTGTATTTACCTGCAGAAAACCTCAAGTTCGTATCTCTTCTCTTTTTGTGAATTACACTTGTTATCTCTTCTATGAAACGTAATAGAGAGGTAATTTAAACTTGATGAGTTACGGGTGAGAAAACACAGATAAACACAGACGCACCGAAAAACAGGCGTACACACACACACACACACACACACACACACACACACACACACACACACACACACACACACACACACACACACACACACACACACACACACACACACACACACACACACACACACACACACACACACACACACACACACACACACACACACACACACACACACACGCACACACACACACACACACACACACACACACACACACACACATTATTGTAATACATGCAGCAAAAAATTCGTATCCAGTTGTGTGTGTGTGTGTGTGTGTGTGTGTGTAGGTAGGGTGGGGGGTGACTATGTACACGCCATTAGTAAGTTCATGTCAAGTAAGCAAATGTCCTCAGGTGTTCACACGTAAATCAAGTAAAGGTAAATGTATAAACCGGAGATGAAATGCGACGGAATCTAAATTTTAACTGAGATATTCGTTTAAAGTGAGCATAACATTCTTTTTACTGTAAATGTTCACATTTCTATATTCGTCATATGTTACCAACATTTGCTCACCTCAATATATTTTATCATATTGAAATAATCTTACCAGAATTGAATATTTTATGTCTCAAAAAGTCATCGTCCATGTGCTTGGCCGTGTTCTATACTTGATATATATATGAATGATACTGATGACGAGTAAAACATGAAAGTTTTCCTTTGACACGAACTTCCCCAATAAAGCAACGACGGCACTTGGCAAAAAAACCTTGGGGGCAGACCTGGATTGACTCTTCGAAGTTAAACTTTAGGTGGTCATGGTCAGCTGTTTCATTAATGGCAAATAACTTTCTTGCGTGATCAATGAAATTAATTTTCGAATTAACTTGGTTATCACGTTAAAAGTGCTACTTAACGGGTTGGATTCATAGATGTCTTAACAATTTAACAAAATATATTCCAACTCTATAGTTCGCTGATTGCATATTGTGTAATGCATAAAATTTTTCTCTCCATATTATAGATGTAAAAAAAAAAAAAAGACCTGAGAGCGTGCAGCGAAAACTAAAAGAAATAGTAATAAGGCTGAGAAGTAGATATTGTGAAAAAGACTAATCTTTGTAGTGCGTTGTAATAAAGGCTGCGTGGTGACCCGAAAGATATATCAAAAATGTTCAAAAGACTAGATAAAATCAAAGCTGATCATAATTGCACAGTCAGTCGACAAGTCACGACAAAATAATTATAATCAAAACAGTTTTCAGGCAGTAAGCACCAGGTTCAAAAGTCGAACACCTCTTCTTTAACCAACCGGTAACGTCTGTATTTCTGTGTCCATCAATGGACACATCAGTGTAATCATTATAACTTCCAAAAGCAACTTAGACAAATACGAGTATGTTCATTCTAATTCGCAACTATGATTTCTTGAAATTTCTTTTTTATTGTGAATCATTTCATGTTCTTTCACCACTGCGTCATATACTTAAGTAGTTGTTGCAATAATGATATTCCTATAAGAAACTACTATGTATCCTTTCCATATTGCGTGCTGTTTTTCCTTTTCTGCAATTCACGGGTAGATGGATCGTGTTGTAGAAACTGTGTTCATGAATAGAAGTGTTATGAAACTGTTCTTAGTATTATGTTTATTGAATGACGTTTAAATAATTGCAGATGTTTAAATAACTGCATATCTATTTCACCGTGACAAAGTTTCAATGACTCACCTGCAGCCTGGCCCGCAAGTTGCCTTCACTGGCAAGAAAGGCGAAATGCTGGACCGATCTCCTCGATTGTATCAACTTATTTGTAATAATTTTATCACAAAAAACAAAATTGCAGCTCTATGAAATTTCCTGAAAATATCTTGCCTTTCTTTGTGTGTGTGTGTGTGTGTGTGTGTGTGTGTGTTCTTTATTCCGTTCTGTTTTTTTTTAAACTTATCTTTTAGAGTCTCTCTCTCTCTCTCTCTCTCTCTCTCTCTCTCTCTCTCTCTCTCTCTCTCTCTCTCTCTCTCTCTCTCTCTCTCTCTCTCTCTCTCTCTCTCTCTCTCTCAGCATCTCAGATTTGCCACTGCTGGTGTGACGTAGACCATTTCTCCTCCGCAGAGTGTGTCCACACAACCTGAGCAAACACACACACACACACACACACACACACACACACACACACACACACACACACACACACACACACACACACACACACACACACACACACACACACACACACACACACACACACACACACACACACACACACACACACACACACACACACACACACACACACACCTTTCTTTTTTTTTTCGGCTTTTTCTCACGGTCGGCACACTGGTAATGTGATAACTTTCTCTGTGTCGATACCTCCTGGGTCTCTTCTGCAAGTCTCGTTCATTGCATTATCTCTTCTCCCTTCCTGGCACTCGCATTTTTGACCGTCTGTCTAATATTGTTTTCTTCTTCATACATATTCCAGTTACTGCAGGGTATTGTTTCTGAGAACGACACTTACTTTTCCTAGTTTCGTTTCTCTCCTCTCGGTTCATCTGTTGCTGATCTATCATAGTATTCCAGAACTGCGAGCCATTCCTCTCCGCCTCACAGTGATGAGGAGTGTCAATCCTCATGACGATACAGCATCTCTGACTGATTGCACGCAAGAACATCCTACAGTTTCGCAAATTTCGTTTTAACACACAAGAGTCCAGTGTATCCATCCCAGCCTATTGGATTTCCGTGGCCAACTTCCCTCTGCTTTTTCTGTTTCCCGATATTGCAGTTCTCAGCTCTTTAAATTCATTAACTTTCTTGGCGATTTAGACCTCAGCTTTTTATAGGAGAAATTCTGTACGTCTTTGCCCTGTTTCTTACAAAAACCTGTGTATCTGATTTTTCGTGAACTTAATCTCATGCTTTCCACTAAGAGTGTTGACATATGCGTGTGTCTGTTCGTTGATGTTCCTATATGCATACATTGTAGTTTATGGCAAGTATATGTGTCTGTTCCTTCGTATTGTTCTTGTATACACTTATGAATGGTGGATTATGGCAGTTGTATGGTGTAGAGCGCGTGTCTATGCGTTTGTGTTTTATATGCATACATGAGAGATGGTTTATGCCAGGTGTATGATGAAGAGCGTATGTAAGATCTTGAGCGTACGAGTATGTATCTGTTCGTTCGTGTTGTTCTTAGTGGTTTACGACAGGCGTGGGGTGAAAAGCAAACACAACGTTGAGAGGAGGCTTGAGTAGAGGAGGCCAGCACCAAGCCGACATGTGTGGCTAGCGGCCTGTGTGGTGCGTCGCGCGTTCGCCCCGCCTTTGTGTGTGTCGCATCGCAGGTGTTAGATTGTGTATCTTGAACACACGTATCTCAAGTAGGACATAAGTGACAGGTGCTTGACATGTCTTGATAAATAGCCACGGATGAAAATTTTTTTTTGTTTTATTGTTATTATTATTATTATTATTATTATTACTATTATTATTATTATTATTGTTATTATTATTATTATTAATTTTTATTATTATCATAATTTTCATAATCATTACTACTACTACTACTACTACTACTACTACTACTACTACTACTACTACTACTACTACTACTACTACTACTACTACTACTACTACTACTACTACTACAACTACTACTACTACTACTACTACTACTACTACTACTACTACCATCACCATTATCAACATCACCACCACCATCATCATCATCATTAAAATCAATTCTAACCTGTACCGTACGTCTATAGATAAAATGAAACACAAACCTCTATATATTAATACGATGAGGAGCAATGACGAAAAAATAACAATAATAATGAAAATAAAACACTCAAGAAAGGCAGAAATAAAGATGTACAGCAAATTCCATCGAGAAAACTAAGAGTGGCAGAAAATAATGAACAAAAAAGAGCAAAGTTTTCAGGAGGAACTACCGAGTCGACGTTTTGATGCTGAAAGAAATAGAAAAAAAAAAAAAAAAAAAAAAAACTTGACGAGACTTCTCCCTTCTTTTCCAGCAATCTCACAGTGAGGCGGGGAGGAACACTTGGCAGGAGGGAGACGGGTGGGCTGCCGTGCAATGCGAGAGTTTACGTCACAGCGGGAAGGAAAAACTGGAGCTCTTGAATCTAAAAACATAACCGTCGCAGTCATTCCGCTGAAACTACACGAAAATTGAGGATGAAATGCGACGTAGCAAATGAAGGTGAAATAACTGCTGCCACATCGTAAGGAGAAATGTTCGCAGCGACTCAAATATGGCAAGGGAACGCAGCTTCCAGAATGCTGGAGCGAAAACAGCCTTCCAGTAGAATAGAAACATGAAAGAGGCTCGTTTCTGTCTAGTTCAGATGTGGGGAGATTAAATGGTAAAGTCACGTATACTTCTAAGTGTTGCACAAAAAAGGCACTACCTTCCTTGTGTTATATTGAAATTGTCACTCTCAATATATTCGTTCGATCCGATAACTCTTGTTACTCCTTGATCTTTTTACTGAAGTTAGTTGTTGTCACTTGCAACCCAAAATCTCCTTGCTATATAATTAGTATTTGTAACTTTCCGTAACTTTCAACTTAAAAATCATGCATTGTACGTTTAATAAAACAAATGTATGATACATACAAACACTGCTTAATGCTTCGATTTCTAACCAGATCGCGAAAACGTTTCACTTTTGTAGATAGCAAGAAAAAATAACTTCGTCCAACAAAGATGTGTTGACAATAGAAGCAGAATAGTATAGTTCGAGTATTTGCTGACCTTTTGAAAGATTTTTCTAAGCAGCATTCAGGAAAGTAATGCCAGTCAGTCGTGGTAAATTCATTTCACTGGCTTGGATGCTGCGTCACCTGTAAGTTGGCTTTGCTGTAAGGCAGATAGAGCACTGAAATAGTTTGGTTTTTCTTTATCGTGCCAATCTTAACATAAAAAAATAAGCATAACTGCATCTCAAAATAAAAAGTTATACAATGGTTTAAAGGTACATTTTCCAAGGCTGAATATACAAAGTTAATGCTTTATATTATTCACCACGCCGGCAGGTAGAGCAAATCTTCAACAAAATCAGTGAAACAGCCCACAGAGCACGGGGAATATTGTTTGCCTTCCTGTAACTCAATATAGACTTTTTTTTTTTCATATGTCTTCACTGCATTTTATTTTTTTATTCATAAAGAGTTTTGGCGCCTTAGCGTTTTAGACACCAGATAGCAGATATAAATATAGGAAAGTCATGTAAGCAAATTATTTAAAGAATTTGTGCGTAGTTGTGGAGATGGAGAACGTTCCTAAAATGCTGCATTCGTGTTATGTAAATAAAACACTTGTGAAATTTATCTTTGGCACACACACACACACACACACACACACACACACACACACACACACACACACACACACACACACACACACACACACACACACACACACACACACACACACACACACACACACACACACACACACACACACACACACACACACACACACACACACACACACACACACACACACACACACACACACACACACACACACACACACACACACACACACACACATGAACAGCTAACAAATAGTCTTATAAGTCAAGTGGAGGGAGGTATCTGTTGGTAAGAGGATCCTGAGGCGTCCTGTCCCCGCCAATCCTATAAGCACTTTGATAACCAGCCAGGGAGATGCTTTGAAGAAACTGTCGCCGGTTTGACCAGTGCTGGCTGCGACACTTTCGAAATATGAGATGCTCTGGTGTAATATCAATTCAGACGAACATATTCCTATATGCACTTGAAGCCTCTATGTTTCGGCCGCCGCAGGTGTTAGTTTCAAGCCCTAGGTGTGGCTTCTGTGGAGCTCAATTGCACGGCGACACGAAGGGCATATATTATGAAAAGGAAACAACAATCACACACACACACACACACACACACACACACACACACACACACACACACACACACACACACACACACACACACACACACACACACACACACACACACACACACACACACACACACACACACACACACACACACACACACACACACACACACACACACACACACACACACACACACACACACACACACACACACACACACACACACACACACACACACACACACACACACACACACACATGATATAGTGTGATTAGCCGTATTGTCCCCATGTGTGTGGCAGTGTCCTCAGGGCCACAATTAGTAGTTCAAACCGGCAGGATGTTCACACATTTCGCGTACTTCCATCCCACGTCCACAGTCAGTTAAGAGCTTAACGAACACGCACTGCAGCGGTCTGTGAGGTTCTAAAGCGCGTGTAGTGAGCACCTAGTAAATGGTTGTATTCTCTCGCAGACAGAAACGCTGCAGTATTAATATAGAAAAGTAAGTGCAGGTTATAGAGGGTGAACATGCTCTTAATATATTATATTGCTGAAAATGTTTCTCTACAGAGCTTACGTAGCAGAAAAAAAAAGAAAACTCGGGCGAGCAGTCGTGCAAAACTATGGTTTATGGTTAATACATTTATAACAGTGAAACCTTTATAATATTTTTTTTTGTTTTACCCTGTTTATTTATTCATTTTTTTATGTATTCGTTTATTCATTTATGCATTCATTCGTCTATTTATTTAGATTTCATGTAAACCTAAAATCAATCTTGATAACCATCATGTGGGCAGCATGTGTGTTATTTTGTTGAACCGTTAATAACAAAATAAATAAACAATTAAAATAAAGACTCACCTCTTTAGTTGAACTCAGTGAATTAGGCACATTTTATGGGTGAGATGGAGCGCCTCGGGGAGCAAGGAAAGGAAATGACTATAACCCGAATCGTTGAATGATATAGTAAGGTTAATGTCGAGGCAAGAGCAGAATAATTTAATGTACCCAGCGTCACGTGTGAACAGTGTGTTTTCGTTTCCGTCATCGTATGGGTATCCCGGCAGGCTGGTGTGAATGTGTTAGGCTGGAAGGGAAACTCTAGTGGGTAATGCAGCAACCTTTTCCCCCTTCACATATTTCTTGGTACTTCAGTGAGTAGCTATTCAGACCGTTTCCTCGACTGTTACGTCTTAACTTCAGAGAACAAAATATTTACCCGCTGTTGAGGATTTGATAGACGTAAGTAGTTGTTGCATTAAGATTTGCACAAGGTACATTGATACGATACATTTCTTGCGGCGGTGTGGTTTTCCTTCAGTGATAATGATGCTTGCTTACACGTGAGTGCACACTTTGCGGACGCGTGCGTGGTTTGGTAAACGTGTTTCCTTTTCTCTGCCAGTTTATGTCTCAGTCTGTTTCTGTGTCTCTGTTTCCGTGTTTGTTTTTAATTTCGTTCCCTTTTACAAATTTATAATGAAAGCTTGTTGTTGAGTTTCTGAATCTACTGAACGTATAATCAGTTTTGCTTCCTTTTCACCAGGAAGAATTAAACATCGGTGTTAGAATACTACTATGCACAATCATCGATTCCATTCATATTTGTCATTGCATAGAAATATTAATTACCTTTTGAAATGGAAGAACCACGGGGCAATCCGCAGTGGATTATGAAAAAAAAAAAAAAAACAATAAAACAAAAGGAAGTTGCTCCGTGGAATGTGCTGTGAGGTCTGGGCAGAGAGTGTTGGGTCGTGTTATGAAGCCATAGGGAAATATTAGGAATGATTCGTGAAGTTCATTGTGACCAGTCTTTGATCGTCTCCGTCTCGCAGGCCGCACACCTGACACTCACGTGGCTACTGTATACTTGACAGCTTGCTTTTGATACAATTTGTGGGTCGTGGTTTTGGCAATAGGAAACTTACAAAACTTTGCTTGATAATGATAACAACAACACTATATAGAAATCAGTAATCAATAAGTTTTGCTTTTATGTGTTGCAGTTTTGATTCTAAGGTATCTTTTGTCTTTATGTGAATTTAACGCAGTGAAACATTCGATCATTAAGTAATATTCGAGACGTGTGTCATGATGGAGCATTCGATATTCTATTAAAATTCTAGTCATATTAGGCAGTAAATTTTCTGTAACAAAAAAAAAAAAAAATAAAATAAACAATAACTTGTTTTCATACCTACACTTCCCGTGGCATTGTCCTCGCCCTCGGCACGAGAAGGGAAGGCCCGCGGCGCCGTCTTGGCGGGCCGGTTTGTGTGCGTGCGTGGATTGAGTCTCAGCAACGCAGGACAGGTTGTAGGTAAACTATCATGTTGGATGCCATCCACGTACTGCTCAAGCATGGAACAGTTATCGTGTGGGAGGCACGCTGGGATAGAGAAAGCAGAGACATGTGAAACACGTTTTTGCATTAGTGTGCATGTATTTCTCTCTCTCTCTCTCTCTCTCTCTCTCTCTCTCTCTCTCTCTCTCTCTCTCTCTCTCTCTCTCTCTCTCTCTCTCTCTTTTTTCACATTTTTTTTTATTATATTTCTCTCACAAATAACTCCCTCATGTATTTATCTTTTTGTTTTACCGTATTTCCCTCGTTCTAGGTTCGTTAAATTTAGGATCAGAGAAGGGAGGTGATCACATTCTGTCATGGCGCACTGTTATTGTGCCGGTGCTCCTGGCTGCTGCAGTCCATCACTGTGTCGTGCTTTAGAGTCATGGGGTGAAATGCTTTACAACGAGCAATGGACGCGTGTATGGCAATGATGGGATGAGGATGGAGGGATAGTGAGGGCTATACTCTTTAATGTACGAGTATACTACGAACACAGCTCCCTGATTGTCACCTGCTTTAACATCAGAGTACACGGTCAGAGGCACGACGTGAACATGTGTCAGAATTATAAGAGTGGATTAGTTCTGTTCTGCTCAAACTGAAACGAATTATTACGTCCCCTGATATAATAAATGCAACCAGTCATCGTTCCTGCCACTCATTCTCTCTAGTCGTCAGCAGATCTTTTGGTTATTTTCAGTCACGCTAAGACACTTGTATCAGGGAAAGCAGATTGTAAAGTTTGATGAATTAATTTTTGTCAGTAAAGGGATGAATCTGTGTAGAGGTAATCATGTTCCTTAAGAAAAAAAAAGTCCATTTATTTACATTGTTATTCTTATTTTTACTGTATTCTGAGCTGCAGGTTTCCGTCAGTCTTTATTATGAATTGGCGTTGTATTTTACACCAAGGTAAAAAAAAAAAAAAGCCAAAAGTAATTCAATTTATTAATTACGCTTTTGCACCTGGTGTTAAATCTACATAGAAAATTGTTCAAATATTAAAATACACAATATTTTTCATGAATAGATAAAACGTTGATGTAATGTGGCTGTGTATTTTCTTTTCTGTGTGTGTGTGTGTGTGTGTGTGTGTGTGTGTGTATGTATGTATGTGTATGTGTGTTCGCGCGCAAGGTCTTGGATGAGGGCCATGCGGCAGGAGCAGCGGCATGGCGGCAGACTGGTGCACCGGGGAACAGTTCGTGTCCATCATACATATAGCAGTGCAAGAAAGTGGCCCTTCTTTTATCTTGATTAATTCTTTCACTTAAAAAAAAAAAAAAATGCGACGGTTTTGTTCTCACACACACACACACACACACACACACACACACACACACACACACACACACACACACACACACACACACACACACACACACACACACACACACACACACACACACACACACACACACACACACACACACACACACACACACACACACACATGGCTAGTATAATGCAACTCATCATTAGTAAAATCCGGTGCATTCGTTACACCGGAGCGTCATGTACATTTCAGGCTGCAATAAAAAAAAAAAAGCATAACATTTATCCTTTTAATAATGAGATATCCACTTTCATAGATTTTTACCTGCTATATACGGTACAGATTCCCTTTTCTCGTACATACATTTAAAATTCTTTAGAATATCCCATGACAAAAAAATGTGTGAATGTGAGAGTGGATGTGGATGTGATTTATGATACAGCAGAGTGACGGTGGCCCGGGCAGGGGAAAGGAGGTGAAAGGCTGGCGATATATGGTAAGTGCTATTGCGATAAGAAGTAATGAGTAACTGGAGGTGTTAATTTATGTACCTCAGCAGCGCCAGACGAGAGAGAGAGAGAGGAGAGAGAGAGAGAGAGAGAGGAGAGAGAGAGAGAGAGAGAGAGAGAGAGAGAGAGAGAGAGAGAGAGAGAGAGAGAATTCATTACCTCTTATTCTCATCTCACTATACTCTTTATAATTTTTCTTTTAACATTGCTTTCTTCCCTTTGATTTGCTATGTCAGTCTCATGCATCCATATCTTCCTCTGCGTCATCCTTCTAGTAGTTATTTATTTTCCATTTCCTCATCCCTTCGTTCTCAACAGTCCTATCGTGCTGTCATCGGTCTCTCCCCAAAACAATATGATTTGGTTAATTATCTTCCATTGTTTTCCGTGACTCCACAGTTTCGCTCCTTTCTTCTTTCCGGTCACCTCCTTCTCTCGTGTTTTGCATCGTATTGGTATCATTTTATGTGTCTTCTCCGGTTTCGCCGCCTCCTCCTTTTCATCCTTCTTTTCCTCCTCTTTTCTCATTTCTGTACAGTTTATTTTTTCTTTATCTCCCTTTTTTTTTGTTTATTTCCTTATTTCCTTGTACTATAGCATTACTTTTTATCTGTAATACTCTCTCTCTCTCTCTCTCTCTTGTCACATCGTCCCTGACTCCCATCATCCCTCAGCTTTTTTCTCCTTTGCCTCCTATGAATCTTTCCCTCGTCATTTCTCACCGTGGTGCTGCTCCTAATTACCTGTCTGCCTCTCCAGGTTCATTACCTCACAGGGGACTAATTTGGAGGCTACGTCCCTAAGCACTAAGGCTCGTACCTGCTTATCTCTTTGTCTCGACCTCCCGCACGTTGAAAGCAAATTTGTTCAGGAACGTTAATTATTTCATTTGTTGTTAGCATTATATTTATTTTCATAATTATTGGCAAGCTGCTTCTTTTCTACTTCAGTGAGAGTTATTATTTTTTTTCTTTTGTAAAGAGCTTACGCCATCAGGTAAGTATTCATGTTCATTAATTGTTTCCTTGGGCTTTTGTAATTAGCAATTTACTCATCATAATCTCACACAGATCATGCAACTGTGATCGCTTTCATTTCCCAACAGGATCCGTAACGTGTTGCTACAGGGAGTCTGCCTGTGTGCACTCAAACCTTGGAAAGTCAAACAGTCTTCTGTGTTTCCCAGGTGTAGGCAGCTCTGCCCGCCCCGTAATCAAATCTTGATGTGCTGGGCCATGAAGAGCAGCAACTGGTTATGTTTTCTACTTGGTCCGTCACTATGAAACACTAGTGATAGTTACAAATCAAAATAGACCTCTTTTATTTCATGTAACATCACCACTCCATTCCGTACATCTCTTTATGGACTAAACCAATTCTTACCTCTTTTTAAGCTAACCTTTAACTCATTTTAAGGTATCTTCTATTTAACTCTTCTTTGAACGAGCCCTTCCTTGTGAATGTTTTAACTCCTAATAAGATAACCCTTAACTCCACATTAGCCGACCCTTCACTCTTTGCAAGCCATCCTTTCACTCTAAACTATCCTATAACTCCTCATAGTATTTAATTTGTAAGCCAACCGTGAACTCTTTCTAACCATTCCTGGAACTCATCCTAAGCCAACCCTTTAATCCCTCGAAGTTAACCTTTTATACCCTGCATTTCTCCCAAAAACTCGCCTGTGTTCATCAAAAAAATTTGCCCATTGTAGTTGGTCTTCCAGGAAATCTTGGAGGAAAACACCGAATATTGGAAATTCTATGCCAATTGACCTTCGTGTCTTGAAATATAGGAAATTTCCAGCGGAGGAAGCCATCAATTTCCACAATGGGGGCAATGGAGCGTGAAATCATGAAGGTAACGCCATCCCTCCCATTTCAAACAACGATAATGAAAAAAATAGCATAAATGAATATAAGAAAGATCGTCAGTAATACAATCTTTACCACTTTACAACCTCTTTTGCGTCTTCAGCAAAAACAAATCGCTTGTCTTTAAATTCTTTTCTCCTTTTAATTTCCTGTCTCACACCCGGTAGCCTTGACGACGCTGCCTCCATTGTGAGAAGGACGGATCGTATCGACCGCCTCCACTTTGTACCAATTTGAGAAGATGATGTTCCCGAAGTAAATGTGTGTAGAATGTTGAAATTTTTTACCATTGATTCTCTCTCTCTCTCTCTCTCTCTCTCTCTCTCTCTCTCTCTCTCTCTCTCTCTCTCTCTCTCTCTCTCTCTCTCTCTCTCTCTCTCTCTCTCTCTCTCTCTCTCTCTCCTCTCTCTCTCTCTCTCTCTCTCTCTCTCTCTCTCTTTCTCTCTCTTTCGTAAAGCTCCCGAAGATTTTCCTAGCTGAAGCTTGGGCTGCAGCTCAACACGCTCCTCGTGAGTGAGGTGATGCGTCATTTGTTTGTAGAAGTGGAGATATTAATGGCCATTTCTGACTCTCTCTTCATCACTTTCCCTTTCGAAAAGATTCAAACATTTATCTTCCGTCCATTCCATCTGATTACGTCAGATTTTTTTCATGGTTTTTGCATCCAATGATGGTATTTGCGTTACATCATGTGCTTCTGAAATGTTTGTAATTCTATGCCTAGATCATTGTGATAACTAATTCTTATGTTCTTTCTTGAGTCAACGCCTCTCTCTCTTGCTGCAGCGTGCGTCTCTTACCTGTCATCTGCAATAGCCGGCTTACTCCAACCATTCCTTGCTCACGCTTTGACACTGTCAGTCAGTAGTGCTCACGAGGAAGAGCGTTCCACACACCTGCCGTGCAAAACACTGCGGCACCTCGTAGTGGCTGAGGCGAGTGGCCGTGATAAGCCTTGATAGACTTACTTTTCAGTGTTGTTTGGTTATTCATTCTTGTCATGGGTGAACCGAGAGTAATTCAATTAGCGGGATTGAAACGCTA
>NC_087177.1:5632500-5637500 GCF_035594125.1 Scylla paramamosain
AGTCTATGGGTAGATAGATGAATGGATGAATGAGTGACCAGAGTATTATCCGCCTCATTACTAGATAACTATTTCCCGAGCAGAGAATACAGCTCCAGGAGGGGGAGGAAGAGAGCGTGGCTAAGGAATGGAGGAGAGGAAAGGTGAGCAGACAGGAATGTGGTCCAGGGAAAGATGGGGAAAGAATAAAGTGGGCTTGAGGAATGGAGCAGAGGAGAGGAGAGTGTAGTGTAGGAGAGTAGAAAGGAGAAGTGGCTGGGGATGTGAGGAGAGGAGAAAGGAACGTCGTGCAGCGCAAGTGGAGGGGGAGTGTGAGCAGGAAGGGAGGAGAATATTGCTGGAAAACAGGATTGGGGGTTATGTAGGTATAGAGAAGAGAACCATGGTGTCTAGGTAAGTAAAGGAGCAGAGTACATGATGTGGTAGAGAGAGAGAGAGAGAGAGAGAGAGAGAGAGAGAGAGAGAGAGAGAGAGAGAGAGAGAGAGAGAGAGAGAGAGAGAGAGAGAGAGAGAGAGTGTGTGTGTGTGTGTGTGTGTGTGTGTGTGTGTGTGTTAGTGAGTGAATGGATGAATGATCGAGTGTGTGTGTGTGTGTGTGTGTGTGTGTGTGTGTGTGTGTGTGTTCTATCTCGTCACTGTACTTGAAAGGAATGAGTGTATGTACGAGAATATTTTCTTCCTGTAAAGTGGAGTAATTTTAACGAAGTGATCCTTACGAGTCACTCATTAAATTTTGTTACCATGACTTTAGGAAAAAAGATAATCAGGTTGATCGAAGCTATTATGATAGTTATGATGTATTACGTTGCTGAGAAAATAACCCGAACATGAGAAACTGGTGGCTCATTGTGCATCAAAATAAAGCTTGAATATTACCTAAGTGCCACGTCGCGACGATTTTTTAGTATCATTAACTGGAAAACTTGTTCCTTTGTTGCATGTTGGCGACTCTTCGTGTGTTGGGATAAGATCCTGCAGGGAAACTTAATCACATTGATATTTTTTTTGGTGGGGCAATTCGGTGTTGTTTATACCGGCTTGGTGTAGAAATTATAACACTTTTTAATGTACTAGTTTATTCAGAGTCTGTTATACATTTAAACGTTATTTCTTCTAGGGTTAGAGTCGAGGTCTGTGCCATGTGTATGCGATTATAAGGAAATTTTAACGTCTCCTTCCTGGAATGAATTTTGTTTTGGTATCAAGATGCTGCCGCGCCGCACAGCAGTAAATCATACCGTGACAATGAAAGATTTTTTTCTTTTATTTTTTTTTTACTATTTAGGAGTTTGGGAATATCTCGAATGTGGTGCGCTAGTATGCTGTACTATTATTAATCCGTTTTTCGTCCATGATGAGTTTTTGATAATATCTTCATCTATTTATTTCATTTTTGGTAATGTCATTATTTTCTTTGGTTTCAGTGGGACGGTCCGGTGTCGACGCGCTGCCATACCACACCGACGGGAACCTCAGCCAAGCATTAACCGGGCGTCGGTCAGCTTCCTACAGCGTCGCGCCCTTGATTCCATCCCTCCTGATCGAGTGTATTACAAAGGGCATTTAAGGAAGGGAATGTTCCCAGCCAACCGTTCAAGCTTCTAGAGTGTACAAATCTCAGCAACGACACCAACTAACCCCGCATTACAGCCTCCCCTTCCTCCCCGAACAAGACGTGCTGAGACGACCACGGGCCCTTCGTGTATCCACCAGCAGTAGCGGGGCGCCAACTTCCACCCAGCTGTCAAGTTTTAATACTCAGTAGCCTAGAAGACGACCGACCCGTCACATCCTACACGTAACTCGCCTCACTCGGTACCTGAATGACAGAAGGACGTGGTGCTACCTGTAGAGAGTTGAAATAATATATATATATATATATATATATATATATATATATATATATATATATATATATATATATATATATATATATATATATATATATATATATATATATATATATATATATATATATATATATATATATATATATATATATATATATATATATATATATATATATATATATATATATATATATATATATATATATATATATATATATATATATATATATATATATATATATATATATATATATATATAGATATAGATATAGATATAGTTAGATAGATAGTTCAAGGTCTTAGAATTAGAAGACGAGTCCATTGAAGCGCTATACTTGTATCCATGAACTTTATTTTTATCCACTCAAGATTATCTCGTGTACCAATAGGAAGGAACTTAGCCAAGCTGCCAATCATTCTGTCTCACAACGGGGAGGAAAAGAAAATTCTTGAACCTCTGTAGCAAGTATGTACATCCTAGTGAAGTCATTTTCTCAGTGAGTGTCGTGAGAGAGACATTGAAAAGTTTTCTCTAAATAAGCCAGCAGTGTTGTATGTGTTGCGTTTGAACCATGTGGATCCCATTGGTCCTACGGTGGTGGCTGTTGGGCGCGGCCGCTGCCCTCAGTATCTGCCTCACCTCGCCTGCCCTCGCCAACTTTCTCCAGGGTAAGTACTCACTGCCCTCACGTTTCCCAGGTACTGCCGCCCTGTCGGCGTGCCGCAGCATCCTTGTAGGCTCCCCTGTTTGTCCCTACGTTACTCTGATTGTCTTGTTACTGCCCAGGTAAAGGCTGACAGGGAATGTGGTGATTCTAATGATAGGGATGATAATAATAATAATAATATCATTATTAATGTTAAGAAAATACTGTTGTTATGATAAAATAATAACTAAGAAGAATGGTAATACTAGTTATTTGCTGTTATTATTATTATTATTATTATTATTAATATTATTATTATTATTATTATTATTATTATTATTATTATCATCATCATCATCATCATCATCATCATCATCATCATCATCATCATCATCATCATCATCATCAACATCATTATCACCATTTTTTTTTTTTTTTTTTTTTACGAGTATTGTTATTATTACTTTGCGTAACTACTGTCTCACCCGCGGCATGCCCGCTGCCGCAGCTCCGTGACAAGCATCGTGGCGGGACGATTCCTGACAATGTCCTGAATGCAAATTGTGGTAAAAAATGCTCAGCTTGCAAGTTTTATTTTCCACCGATTGTTCCTACAGTGTCCGCGGCCTGAGGAGATTAGGGGCCGCTTGCCATTCAGGTCACCTCCACCGGACTACCTGGCCCTCTCGAGCTTGGCCAGACGAAAATGGTACGCGTGGATGTCCCTTCAATATGATTTTTTTTTCTTCATCTTTTTTTTCTTTCTTTTGCTGCCGCTCCCTGTTATAGTCGGGACCAAGGTGACAAAATTCTGCGTGTTACATGGAAAGGCTTTTTAGCATTTATATGCTGAGAGAATTTCACCCACCTTTAGCACTGATAGTTGTTGGTGGTCTGGAATTGTCGCCGTCACTTTCCGTCGCAACCATATTTTATTTATTTATTTTTTAAAGGCTGTTTTTATTAGAGCAAGTTAAGAAGTGACTGTTAGTTACCATCACATACTGCTTCGGTTTGGACTTCAGAAAGGGTTAATTAATTTTTTGATTGGTGGTGGTCGCCAGATTACTGGCAGGTCATGGTCCCACTCACTGGCACGACGCACATGTTTCTCCACCAGATTATTACGAGACTTGGCTACAAGATGCAAGTAAGAAAATTTAGTTTTACTTATTTATTTATTTTTTTTTGTGAAAATATTTTCTCACAAAGTAATTCTAGCATGAGTCCACGAGTTATTTTGATAGAAAAACATCGAATCGTGACAAAATGACACGTATGTGTGGTCGTGGCGTGCAGTGGGTAATGACGCCCCGTAAGATGAAATTCTGCATCGCGTGGATTGGCTACAAATATCCCCGACGAAGTCAACCTGAAATGTTTTTTTTCTTTTTTTTTCTTTTTCTTTTCTTTGCCGAATGGATCGGCAACGAAACCGCCTTGTTGAAACCAAGGCCGCCTTATATCCTTCTCAAGGGAGCTAAGAAGCGGTCTTGGCACCACTTCAGGATGGTTTGATTAGAAAGACTAAACTGTTTTCACGCTTATATGCCAAGCTGCCCAAGCTGGCCATTGACATTAAGCTGGGTAACTTGACAAAAATATTTTCCAGAACTGGAAATTAAACGAAGTAAATTGTACTGATTAATACTCTTTTTTGGAGAATGAGTATGTCATTAATGCTCGACACCGAAAGGTAGTAAACACGCCAGGCTACTAGGCGAGTATATATATATATATATATATATATATATATATATATATATATATATATAAATATATATAATATATATATATATATATATATATATATATATATATATATATATATATATATATATATATATATATTGATTAATTGCAAACGTTGATATAATTTATCAGAAGGATTTTGTAATGTTCAGTCTAAAACCTATTAGATAAGGCAAAGATAAACACCAAGCCGCCAGCACGTAGTGGCTTGTGTCGCCCTCTGGTGTCTGGCTCAGGAGCTTCACACTTGAGGGTCCCAGCGATACAGTTGAGCTTGCAATGTTATTTCCTTTGCCTGAGAAAAATAGAGATCGAAGAAAGGACACCTCACAACGTCTTTACAAAATAGATTCTTCTAGAAAAGTTAACCATTTGGGAAGAGTGGCGTCAAAGACCTGCCTATTAGATAAGCATGGCGGGGCAGATCCTGGTGGGGGAGGAAGTGTTGGGCATGCATGGGCGAGGCACAGGCGGGGGCGGGAGGTAGAGGGCGTGGCGTGCGTGTGCGACAGACAAGTTTCGAGGAAGCCCATCAAGATCCATGTGTCAAAGGTCATAAGCCTCGAGGGTGTATAAATATGTTCAATTCAACGTGTTAGTCTACTTAATGAGCTTTTGAGGACGCTGCACTCACCACTGCATCTTGACACTGTCCTTTGTTCCTCAGCTTACTTCTCTTGCACTTGAGAACCTCACTGTGGAAAGTTAACACCTTTATGTACAACGTGTATAGACTCAATCATTTTCATGA
>NC_087177.1:5642500-5662500 GCF_035594125.1 Scylla paramamosain
GCAGACGGTCACTGGACAGATGTCGTCAGCTAATTGATAAAAGCGGTGTTGATTAAGGCCGGTGACTGATTACCGTGAGAGTGGCCTGGCCTGCAGTCGTGACTCATCCAGGGGCGAACGTGGGCTGGGTCAGATCAGATGGGGAGCGCTTGGGTTGGATGAGTTCTGCCTGCATATGGCCCGGGGGCGGAGGGAGAGGAGAGGAGAGTAGGGAGAGGCAGGAGAGAGGTCGGAATTTTCCATTTGTTTTTTTGGAAGGACAGCTATTTGTTTTTTACGTTTTTTTTTTCAGATAAGTGAAAGTTTTATGTTGTAGTGAGTCCCAGGAATATGTTCAAGTGGAGGCAAAAAACAGGATAGATATGGAGGAGTGGAGAGACGAGGGGAAAAAAAGAACGGAACGGGCAGATTTTCTCATTTGCTCTCTGAAAGAACAGGGAAGCTTTTGTCAGTTTTCATAAGTGTAATTTAAGGAGAGTTTTATGTCGCTGTAGTGTTTCCTTGCAGTGTGTGGTGCTGAGGGATGAGGGAAGGCTAAAGTCGTTCGAGCTGTGCAAATAAGTGGCACGTGTAGATGCAGTGGAGATGAAAGAAAGAAAAGGTGAAGGAAAAGGATTGCTTCTAAGATCAAAAGAAAGGGAAAACATGCCTTAGGAGAGACTGTTCTTTTGTTTTATCGTGGAAATTTGACTGTATATAGGAGGGCAAGGCGAGAAAGATGGTGATTCATTGTTATCCTCACCTACAATCCTTGGCCATTCTAGTCGTCACTCCTTCCATTCTTCCATCATCCTCTTGCCTTCCCTCTCCCTACATATTCCTGCACCGAGTCTCCAACCTGCTGTCCTTCCACTCTCCTTGTCTCTCAAGTTCTGCCACTCCTAGCCCTTCTAGACGCAACTCCTGCTTTTCTTCCATCCTTCTCCCTTGTCTTCCCTCCTCCCTACATATTCCTTCGCCTAGTCTCCGCCCTGCTGTCCTCTCGTGCTCCCTCACTATTTCCCCCGCCTTGCATACCACTCTGCCCTCCTCCTGGCCTCCACATCCCTCCGCCCTCCTTCCGCAGGCCTCCCAGGTTGTCTGGCTGAGACTAGCTCCTCGCGCCGCCACGGTCCGCCCTCCCATACATACATCACTCCCTCTCGTCCTTCAGCCCTTTTCTACCCGTCCCACTCGTCTCACCAGATCTCCCACTAGATCCACCCGCACCACCACCCCACCGCCCTCCCTGCCCTTTCCTCGCCCCTCCAAGCCCTCACTGTCTGAGCATATCAAGAGAATTAGAGACAATGCACTTCGTTTAGGCGTTACCACCATGCGATTCGAAGGCTGTTATAGGGTTTGTTTCTGGTGAGATTAGGTCTGCACACTTCAAGATCACAGGCGGGAAGTGCACTTTGATTCTGTTCCCGTGCTGGTTGGAAATTCTGAGGAGACAACGGGAATTCTGCGATGCACCTGAACTCTCTCTCTCTCTCTCTCTCTCTCTCTCTCTCTCTCTCTCTCTCTCTCTCTCTCTCTCTCTCTCTCTCTCTCTCTCTCTGTCTCTCTCTCTCACTGCGTACATGTTCATATAGATGGATATAATTTAGCAAGCACTCAGGCATTCCCGTGGATGCGTGCCAGAATGTGTGAATGTCCCTGCCTGTGTGTGTGTGTGTGTGTGTGTGTGTGTGTGTGTGTGTGTGGCTATGTGCACGTGTGCATTCAGGAGAAAAAAACACAGATATGGGGATGGGAACGAAGCGTGGGGATTGGCGAGGGAGTGACGTCAGAGTGGTCATCCGGGTGTGCTGGTGACGTCACTGGGAGAGTGGCGGCGTGACGGGTCTGGTAATGCCTCGCGCTGGTGTGACTGACGGCACTACGTTGCGGGTGTGGCCTGTGCCTATTGTGGTAGCACTGCTTATGATACCCGACTCCTGCCTGTTGTGGGTGTGGTGAAGGGGTGGCAAAAAGTGGTGGTGCTCGGTGACGGGCAAAGCGCTAACTTTGTGTGTGTGTGTGTGTGTGTGTGTGTGTGTGTGTGTGTGTGTGTGTGTGTGTGTGTGTGTGTGTGTGTGTGTGTGTGTGTGTGTGTGTGTGTGTGTGTGTGTGTGCGCCCGCCCTCAAACGCGCTCTGCTGGCGGTCGTGAGGTGGTGGTGGTTATAGTAAAGGTAGCGGCAACAATGGTGATGGTGGAAACAATGGCGGTGATTGGTCCCGCTTTATAGTACAATAACCTGACTTGTACAGGAACTACAGCTCATCAAGTACAACTCATCAGACTATGAACACACAACAAAAGTACGAAATAACAGGACTGTCATCTCGTAAAGAATTTTCCTTTCATTCTCAGCTTCCTGCACACAGTCACTACTTAACACTCACCGCCCTCCCCACGACGCGAGGCCGAGCAGCTCACAACGAGTGGAGTGGCGAGGTAGGCAGAGCCAGGCAGGCAGGCAGAACTCACTCACAAGGTCTACGAGTGGTTGGTTGGCTGGTCTCGCTAGGTGTTCAAGGTTAAGGTTGTCCGCCATGGCCAGAGATCAAGGGTCGCGGGGCGGGTTTGAGACTCACTCTATATCTAGCTGGCGTTCGGGCACCACCACCAGCGACCCCGTGAATGGAGGTTCAGGGGAAAGCGATTTTGTGTTCGTACTCATTATAGCTTCTTTTTTTTTTTTTTCGTTGTCACATGGTACCGATTAGCAACTGCAGGAAAGGTCTTCTGAGTGTAATGAACTGCAAATATAGTCTTCTGGTTTATGGGTTAGTACAGCGCTATTTTCAATTTGTGTGTTAGATTTCCTAAATTGCCTCGGGATTTCTGGTGGAGGTGCAGATGGTGGTGTCGTCTTTCCCGGCGCCTCCATCGCTGTTGGGCCGGGTAAGGCTCAGTTATCGAGTAATCTTGACACTGCCAATCGATGGTCGAGTGCGTGGTTCACCAAACGTAAATCGACTCTTCTCACCATTCTGTTGTCCTCGCTTTTCCTTCTCTCTTGTTTTCTACACGTGTCTTTTCTATCTTCTTGCATTAATCTCGTGAAGTTCTATGAAGCGCAATATAAATTCCTGAGACGCAGTACGTCTAATATTAAAAAAAAAAAAAAGGCTGGCAAGGGATTCCCGGTCTACTTTACCGAGCCGAAAACAGAGGAATATTTCGCATGCCTCCCTTACAAGTTGAATGTATTTTTTTCTTGATCCTCAAAGTTACCTCCACTCAGGTACACTAACTACATAAATGTTGACTCCCTAATTACTTAAGCAAGACCGCTGGAGACTTTATAGTCGAACAAAAGAACGAAACTGCGTTAGGAAAGAAGGAAGTTGAGAAGAATGGAAACAAAGATGACTGGAATAGATGAAAGAGAAGAAGAGGCGGAGGAGGAAGAGTAGGACAAGAAGGAGGAGACGTGTGGATCAATAGTTCAGTGTAGCGAGGACGCCAAGACTCACATGGTTGAGCGAAGGAGCCATCCAGACATGGCACTCCAGAGGTCAGGTGGCGCGCCTCCTAACGCCTGCCCGTACCTGCCCGCACCACGCCGCTCGCCGCCTGGACGTGAGGTAGATAAATCCACGCGAACCCTCCGGTGACGTGGTGTTAAAGGCGACCAATGATTAGACTCCTTGAGTACGATGGGGATGAAAAGTGAAGCCGACGCGGAAGAAAAAAATAACAATAAATAAAACGGAAAAAAAAGAATGACATAAGAAAGGCAGGACGAAAGGAGAAAATGACAAAAAGACGAACCCCAGAAGGATGGATATAGAAAGCTTTGGAGCGTCTTTGTTCTGCACTGGACTAGTACTGGCTGTCAATGATGATACTGCAAGTTTGTGTGGAGGCCAAGGGAAGGAGGGGACCAGAAGGTGTCGCTGGTGGACGAATTGCCAACTCAAGGCAGGACTGAACGCTGGCATTTCAGACGCGGCCACGCAGCCTCACTTTATCTCGGTCTGGTGCCGTTATCCCTGTGTCTTATCCACCCTCTTATCTGCTGGCGAGAGTCTGATGTATCCGGTAGTGAGTGTGTGCATGCTTGTGTGTGTGTGCGCGTGTGTACGTTTTGCAAGTAATGTGTAGGTAGTGTACGTGATGTTGCATCTTATAATAAAATAACTTATTCATAAAGCTCCTCGTAATAATGGACCGATTACTGCATTTCTTGCATGTTTTGAACCAACCTGATGGAACGAAAATCGGAAAGTAGGCCGCGCACCTTCTATTCGTGAGTCACCGCGTCCCTCAACTTAAACCTAAACTCCAGTAAGGCACGTTAGTAATTAAGTATATATAAATCAATCAATAAATAAATAAATAAATAAATATATATATATATATATATATATATATATATATATATATATATATATATATATATATATATATATATATATATATATATATATATATATATATATATCAGGAAGAGGCCATCCTGAATGAAAATACAAGGCAGCGACCTTGAAACTCTAAATTATGAGTGACCATTACTGTCAGTCACATCTGAGTCTCTCTCATACCTGATGACATTAGAACCTCATCGAGGAGGAGAAATATGCGTGCATGTCAAGGTTTCTTCCCATGCGGCCGGTGCACAGCATCCCAGACCGTCAGCTTGCCAGCCTTGCTCACTTAACCATTGGATAGGTGTCTTGTGGCATTACGAGCAGGGCGCGACGACACAATGAGGAGCGCTGCCCATACAGATGATATGGGATCTGTGGGTCTGCTTGTTCGTCTCTTTCCCCGTTGTCCCTTCCCTCGTGCGCCTCCCACGCCCCTATCCCGCCAACTCCCCGGCACCACTCCTCTCCCCAGGACCCCCAAGTGGGTGTCTGGCGACGCTCAGTCTGGAGCCCCGTCGACCACCGCCACCACAAGCGTCTGGCTCTTGCATCTCCCCCACCCCCTCCCCTACAGTCTCATCGCGTTGCATCCACATTTCACCAAAACTGCACGTCTCCACTGCACTCACTCCTTGCAGCTACACGTGTCTCTCAGCAGCTAACGCTTCTAATTCGCACTCACTACGTAAGTTGTTCTTAGTTTACTTACGAGTCATGCAAACCTAATCTGATATCTACGTGACTTGCTTGAATTTCTACTTGGAGTTTTTCATCGTTACATCCGCCACCCGGATTGACACACCAGAGTTAGTTGCTACCATGCCGCTGCTCCGCCCTGCCCTGCCCTTTTGTCATCTAGACGACGTCCTGGACACATCCCAACTTCCCCTTCCCTCTCCGCGGTGCACTTTGCAAGTAAAAGACCAAGTTTATATCGTAGAGTGTTCCAAGTCGTTGGAACACACAAATGTATTAGTACTGTATAAAAGAAGTCCTGTTAGGTAAGTCACAGTATGTATGTTACCTTGAACAGCTGTACAGCCTATCCAATATCGTGGATGATATTCGGTACAGAGGAGAAGCTGCCATGCGCGTGACAGCGGGTTTCCCAGATCATTGTTTATTAGTATTCAGCATCCCTGCTAATCGCCTGTGTGGAAATATTTTAAATATCATCACGCGTCCAATCAGAAATATCCCACTTGTCACCAGTAACTCTTTTTCCTCACGTTTCATTTTATACATTTAAGAAATGGAGATGGGATGTCTTAATTTATTTTCTGGAAGAAGGAGTGATATATTGCAGAATCTAATATATAATTTCTTAAACGAACTGCGAGTGTATTAGGTTTCATCTTACTCTTACATGTGCCTCTGCTTCTTCCTTCTGTGTAAAGGAGTAAACAGGGAGCAGCGTATGCTATTTTGTTTTAAGAATGCCACCTAAGACGATGAAACCTTTTACGTGCCATCCACCGCTCTGACATAGGTTTTTAATCATAGATATTACGCTTCATATAGTAAAGAGGACACTGAAATAATAATCAGACCCCAGATGCCACATGTGGAAAAACAAGAGCAGTGAGCGCCACTCAGTGTGCATTACATTTTGTTGTCAGGATCCATGAGGTTCATTGTCCTGTGGAGGGCTGGCGATGGTAATGGTTCCCAGACCTTCAGTCGACTATCCCGTGCAATCCTGCCCTCTCGTCCTCCCCCTCTACTCATGACCCTTCCTAAGGAGTGAGTCAACACGACCTGCCTTAATCTGACCTGAGTCACCGCGCAGTCTCTTCGCCCACGCCTTAATTCTCCATCAATGGGACAGCCGATGCTCCACCTCAAGGAATATTTGCATAACTGCTTCCCCAAATTTCACAACTTTGAAATTCTAATGCGCACAAATGAGGCCAATGCAGCATGTGCAAGGTGCGCGTGCGACGAGAGTAAGACGCTGCTGTGTGTGTGTGTGTGTGTGTGTGTGTGTGTGTGTGTGTGTGTGTGTGTGTGTGTGTGTGTGTGTGTGTGTGTGTGTGTGTGTGTGTGTGTGTGTGTGTGGAGGAACATCATTAGGGAACACGTGCCTTGTGTGTTGACGAAGTGCGAACACTTGGGTCTACATTGCAACTGTGAGCTGCGTCACCTGCTGCAACGGGAGTGGCGGGAAGAGGAAGAAGAGGAGGAGGAGGAGGAGGAGGAGGGAAACTATAAGGAGAAGCAGAAGGAAATTGTAGGTGGAGAATACTGCTGTGTTGCTGCCTGCTCTCCACCCTTCCCGTCTCTCTCATCACCCTTCTCTCATTGCCCCCTCCTTCCCAGCCCCCATGCATCTTTTCCCTATACCATCCTGAGCCTCCCCCTGCTGCCTCGCACCCGGCTTCTCCCAACCCAGCACCCCCCCACCCTGGCAGTCAGTACCACCATGTAGCATTGTCAATGCTCCTCCCACGCACTTCTCCCCTGCCTTGTCTCCTCTTACCTCCGTCATTCTCCTTTCTACCGACCACTGCACTGAGCTGTCGGTGGTGTTCGCCAAGGCTTCTCTTCCACCATCGCCACTGTCTTTCATTTCCTTGTCCACTTCACGGAAACCATCTGGCCGATTCACTGTTCCTCTGTGCTACACATCTCGCACATTTAACAGCGGGGTGAAATCGTAAAAGGCAACTGAAAGAGACGGAGCGAAGGCACTAGGGAACCAATCTGTATTTTTATTCCTACAACGACACAAGCGGGAGTGAAAAGTAATCACATGGGAATAGTTCAGTGCGTTTCTACTGCAGTGGGAAATCTACAGTCACATTCGGCTTTAAGAATTAATGTAGTATGTATGTGGACGATGTATCATATGCTCACTCATGAATATTTGTGTTTTATTTCGGTGCTCCGGGCGCCACACACACCGAGGGAAGGGAAATTTTTGTCATACATATATATTCGTATGTTTGTTTGTTTTTTCTAGTTGTTTTTTTCTTTTCTTTGTGGGGCAGATGAAGCCTTTTTTTTTCCATGTTTGGCGCGTTTTTCTCTCCTTTTACCGTGTGTGTGTTTTTTTTTTTGTGTGTGTGCGTATGTGTGTGTATATGCGAGATTCCATGTTCTCTCACATATCCTCCGCGAGAAAAATTTCATGGCAGTGAGCATTCGAGTGTATATACGCGTCGCAGTAAATGAAGCTCCGTTTCAAATAATAAATGCCGTAGTGATACGAGTGCATTTAGTAATTTTTCCATATCCGTATAATCAAGCGTTAATGTTGTGCATGTGTCCGTGGTATGCAGGAAGTGGCGTGCTTTGCTAAATGCTGGTGCTTTACTGCTGTATGTGTGTGTGTGTGTCAATTCCTTGCGTTATATGGCTTGTGAAAGTGTCCGTGGAGTGTCTCTTCGCTTCCTTCTTTTTAATGTGTGTCTGTATGTTAATTGTGCATAAGTACTCGTGTTCTTTTAAGTCAGTGTGTTATATAAGAGTAAATTGTGAGTGTACTTGTGTCGTCTATGTTTGTTTTGTGTGTTTAAATGTTGGTAGTCGTTAGTAGATGCTCTGTGAAGTTTTAGTGGTGTGTTTGTAAGTATGCGTGTATGTAAGTAACTATATAGCGCAAGTGTGTGTGTGTGTGTGTGTATGTGTGTGTGTGTGTTAAGTGTATGTGTTACTTATAATCCTCGTTCCCTGTGTGGCCCCCTGGTGTGTAAGTATATACATTTTTCAGTAACCGTATACCGCGCGTAGACTGTATCTTTACACTTAATACCAACCTTTGTCGTTATAACATTTTCGGACTAATACTGAAAAAAAAAGATCAGTTCAGAATATTCTTTCATGCATGTTTAAGCAATAAATAGATACGCGTTTTAATTCTGAGCAACCTTGGGAGAGATAAAAGGTTGGTGCTGCTCCGGACTACAGCTTTAACGCTTCCCACTTGAATCACTCTGTAATACACGACACCCAACTACATTGTGCAACTTCTTTTTATGGACTAGATATTGGAAGATCACGTATAGTTACGACTTGGGGAACTTCTGACGTCGGGAGATTCGTACACACACACACACACACACACACACACACACACACACACACACACACATTATATGAAAGCAGAGTGAATCGTGACTTAGATTTATAATCATTCCTTTCTATTTATTGTCACCCGCCGGCCGAAATTTCTTCTCTTTGTTCTAGTGGGGTGGGGGGAGGGGCAGTGCGCACGCCTGTAGATATTCTATAGCTGTTTCATGTTTACATATGTAAGTATCTGGTGACTCAAACATTAAACCACAGCGCTGAATTTTGTTATTTTGTTTGTGCTGTTCTGGTAGTCGCCGCTGCGAGAATGACCAAAGTGCAAGTAGTTGTCATGAACTGCACCATTTTCCCGGCGTCACCTTCAAGTCTGCGCGCCACACACTGGTGGGCGGAGTGGCTCCAGTCCAGCCAAAAATTTGTGCAGGTGAATATCTAGGACATGTGTGATCAAATCCTTGCATTCCTTCCTGCTCCCCATACCCTCCTTCCATCTTTTCCCTACTTATTTTCCTACTCCTTATCTATCTCCTCCTCCTCCTCCTCCTCCTCCTCCTCCTCCTCATGTCTGAATAACGAACACGTTCACTCTATACTATCTGTCATCTGATAGCGGTATATTTCGTTAAGGAAAACAACTACTTTACAACAACGAAAATTAATTGGAATAAAGAGACCTTAGTGATGGCTAGAAGAAGTTCCTCGGCGACTTACTGCGGACCCCGTCACAGTAACGGTAAAAGGAATCGAGTCCTTGCAAATCAACTCACCCATCACTATAGTCATTTAGTAAAAATGTATCCCACTCAATCAAATTTAAGATAAGGAAGCGCCTCATCAGATGACACAAATATTAGGAGTGTATGCAGATTCTATGTTGAAAAAGTAGACATCATCTCTTTCTTACTTTCCTCTCAAATTCCATGTTGTTTTTTCTATACAACATGGTACCAATTCTTTTTACGACCAACTTCGGCTGGAGGGATGGGGGGAGTGGCGAAGAGCCTTTTCCTGTGCTATCCTGTCTCCCCACACTAATAGTTAGAGTAGAATAGTTACAGCCAAGTAAGGACCTCAGGATCTGTTGCTGTTTGGTCTTCCTTTGTATTCTTTTGTATTCCTTCTTTTCCTCCTCCTCCTCCTCCTCCTCCTCGCCGGAAGGCAGTAATGCAGTGTTCCCGGCCTGTCCTTGGCCTTGGCCCACTGGAGTCTGCCCAGGACTCTCTGACAGCCTCTTAGCACCTGCCAGCCACACTCTTGGCTCGAGAGATTTACCTACTGAGAAAATAAACAAGACACTGGAAGTTTTCCTCGCTCCTCCCCTCGCGGCCCTCCCTCCTCCTGCAGGAGCCGCGGACCTCTGCGTCGCGAGAAATCGATTCCCTCGCTGATTTACGAGCGATGTGTTTTTGCGTCTTTTCATATAATTTCTAACATGGAGAATCTTCGTGTTCAGTTTTCGTCCACAGCTGCTGGTGGAAGTGGTGGGCGAGATATTAATGCGTCATAATACGTTACAGACATTAAGAGAACAAGATCAAGGGGGATCGGCGGAAGCATTATCCAGAAACCTCAATGTTGGCAATAGTTCACCTTCATTCACATTTGTATTTTGAACACTTCTTTACTAACTGCCAAACAGTTTGCATAGTTCTTTGTGAAAAAAATAAAATAAATAGATAAATAAAAACTGCAGCTCTTCTTTTCTTTTCTAAGGCTTTTTTCCAGTTTTAAGGAAAAATCGTTAGGGAAACAAAATATCGTGATAGCTTTTTGTTAAGCTCTCACCGGCCACTTAAGCATCGGGTTTCCAGCAGGCTGTGAGTGCCGTGTTTTCCCTTAAGGACAGCCACGAAGGCTCCTCCTTCTGCCAATGTGTGTTTTTTTTTTTTTTTTTTTTTTTTTACGGTTTCCCTGTTTGTCAGTTCACGTGTTTCTGCCGCTCAGCCGTCCTCCATATTTCATCCCGTTTTTCATTAGTTTTCAGCTGTGAGCCGATGCTGGATCAGAACATTTTAGAGAACAATGTTCTCTCTTGGGTTGTGACCAAATGATGATCGACTTAGCAAGAAGTGGCCGGTGTTCTGTGCGCTGTGCGACCAGTGTTCTGTTGTGTAATGGAGGGGCTGTGGTTTCGTTAATTGGGTGGCTTGGTCTGTGTTGTGGTGTTGTGAAACCTTGCAAAGTTTTGGTTTAATAGTGGTGACGAAGTGATGCGTGTGTGTGTGTCTGTGTGTGTGTGTGTGTGTGTGTGTGTGTGTGTGTGTGTGTGTGTGTGTGTGTGTGTGTGTGTGTTTGTGTTGTAAGGAAGAACAAGTTCAAGGAATGTGTCTTTGTGTGCAGTGAAAGAATTAATGACTCTTAGTGATTCATATTTTTAAGTAAAACAAATTAAAATAACAATCAAGCAGAACTTTTCTGGGATTCGTATTTTGAAGGTGAATGATAATCTCGTAATAGGCACAAAGCGATTTCCTGTATATATTTAGGACAAACATCCGTGACCACACAAAGAGTCATTTGCCAGGAACACAAAGATAGTGGAGAAAAACCAATCAGCCTCGATCTTTGAGGACTGCAGACACAAGCCGGCGAGGGACAGCGGATGCTCGCATCCCACAGCTCAGTGTGCGCTAACCTGCAGGAACTGTACATTAAGATTTGCTGCCTTACCTTTGTGCTAACCTGGGGATGTTGTGCATGACTGACCCTTGCCATCTCTAAACAAACTCTGCCCAGAAGTGTTTCCCTTTTTAGCATCCACTGTTTCAGTCTTTGTCTGGGGAGAGTTACGGAATGGAATGCAAATAAAGATTACAACAACAATTTTTCAGGAAAACTGAGTCAGCTTGCCGAATGTGGTCATAATAGCATCAACTGTTCAGTCGCGAGGGCATCTTGCACCGCCTTCTTGTGCTCCAATGGCCGTTGTCTAGGTAAAGACAACATGAAATCAGGTGTTGAGGCGAATGGCTCAACATGAAAAATAAAAAAAATAGTTGCTGAAAAGCTCTGGCCCATTAGATGCCTCGGCCACACCCGTGCCGCAGCTGTCTCCCCTAACCTCTCAAAGTAGTTTTCAGCATCTCTGTTTGTCATGTTTCCACGGCAGTGGCAAACCGATCAGGCCTCGAATGCTTGGACGAGACGCCGTATCAAGGCGAGGATATTTAGCGTGGCAAGAAGCAGGCAATGTGTCACGCCTGCATGTAGCATGTATCCCTATATATATATATATATATATATATATATATATATATATATATATATATATATATATATATATATATATATATATATATATATATATATATATATATATATATATATATATATATATATATATATATATATATATATATATATATATATATATATATATATATATATATACACACATATATAACATCCACGATTGTCTCTCATACTGACACAAAAATCACAAAAGAATGTAAATGAGAAGGAGATCTATGCAAAAGATTACTCCTTGTTGTCCCACCACGACCACCAGAAAAAGCAGCATTACGCAAGCAGAGAGAGCAGATCTGCTTCAATAAAAAAAAAACAAAAAGTTGGTTGCCAGGCTCCTAGAGATTGTTTTCTCCAGAGCGATAGCAACAAGAACACATATTCTCACAAACTATCGGTGTCGCAAAGGTCAAATGTATTATAGTATCACTAAGAGCAGTATTTGTTCAGGCGGTTGGTAACCAGAACCGGCGACTCGCCTCGGCTTTTGCGCTGCAGTCACTCAGAATTGGGTGAACCAAACATCTGTTGCCTTGGTCGTGGTTCACCGCCTTATCTTTGGTATCCAGAGGTTCATCCAAGTTATTCACACATTCATATCGTTTCCCGCTCACCCCTTCCTGTTGCTTGTTTATCCGTTCATCTTTCATGTTGATCCAACCTCTCCGATGCCTCACTTGCTCTCCGACTGAAGCGCAGCTTTTTTTTTTTTTCGTTCACTTAGTTTTTTTTTTTTTTTTACACCGTGCGTCTTTGCCATCTGATATATTTGCTTCTCTCACTTTAGGGGCCTAGGTAACACCCGTGCTGGCACCACCTTGTGTGTGTTGTCACTTGAAGTACTGCCTCTTGGTGTGGTCAGTTCTTAATCAGCGCGGTGCTACCATCACAACACCCTCTGTATTCCACCCTCTTAAATACTCATTAAACTTTATGACAAATGTAAATGAAGTTGTTTACTCTTTCGTGTCAGAACGATAGCTCTGTTCAACCTCAGGAGGAAAATAGGTGATAATTTAGTTATTGAGACACAAGCCATGAAAAGGAGACCGTGTAAGGGTGAAAGAATATCAAGAGGAAGGGGAAGGAGAGGAGAAGGAGAAAGAAGAGAAAGGGAAGGAAAGAAGGAGAAGGAGAAGAAATTCAAGGAGGAAGAGAAGAGAAAATTAATTTTCATAATAGGCTGAAGAAAAATTGGGGAAGAGAAGGAAGAATAGAGAAAACTCTTTTATAGAGAGAAAAGAAGGAAGATAACAAAAATTACTGCGTATAGTAAGCACAGCAGAGCGAGGTGACGGCGAGGATGACGAGTAGGAGCAGCTGCGGCAATACAGACATGAGAGCAGGAAGAAGCGAGCTGCACATAAGCTCACCAACACCCTGAAAACAATAAGCGTCAGGGAGCTGGACTGGCCGAGTGTCTGCCTCCCACTGTGAAGTTACGATTGCCTCCCTTGTGACGCTGAGCCTCCATACTCACCTGGCATCACTGTTTCCTTTGACTCACGCTCCCTCCCGCAGCTCTGCCCTGTTACTCCCTCTCTCAGGTAACACGTACTGAGTCCATATATTTGTTTATTTGTTCAAAGCTTTGAATTCCCTCCATCCATTCATTCATTTATGTATTTTTTGGTTTCGCTTCTTTATTTTATTTTCGTTTCAACCAACAGACTGATTTTTTTATTATTCCTTTCTTTTCTTTTCTTTTCTTTTCTTTTAATGTATTGTGCATGTATCTTTCTTTTATTGTTCTGTTAATTTAATTTATTTCCTCTTGTGTCTCTCAGCATCGTGTGACTTTTATCTCTTAACCAGTTAGCCTTTCACTTTGAACCTCTCACGGTATTTTTGTCTTTCTTTTGTACAATTTACTGTCTCTATCATCTCTATGAATAAGTGTGTGTGTGTGTGTGAGAGAGAGAGAGAGAGAGAGAGAGAGAGAGAGAGAGAGAGAGAGAGAGAGAGAGAGAGAGAGAGAGAGAGAGAGAGAGAGAGACTGACTGACTGTTTGAAGTGTTTCCCGGAGTAACTACAAAAACTGTAACTCAAGTCATGTTGTCGGGATATTTTGTGACAAGTAGCATCCCTCGTCAGCCCAGACACGTCTTGAGCGCCCTTGAGAACATTCCGGAATCCTCGTGTTTCTGGCTCACACATATATCTGTCCCACAAATGTGCTATCATTAAAGTTTGTTTGACGCTGCTGAATTAATGGCGGAGACCAACTCAGCTGCAACGTTCTGTGTTGTAGCAAATGAAAAAAAAGTATTGAATTTCTAAATGACTAATATTATTTACACGGAATAAAGGTGTGTATCTTATTTGAAAAGGAATTTACGAGGGATTTCATTCTGCAGCTGTGCTCTTCTAATAAGACTTTCGCATGTGTCCTTGTTTAACTACACTGTACTGCATTTCAGTGTGTATAGTATTAGTTTAATGTAGTGAAGTGTACTGAAGTTGTTTAAAAAGGAGAACACAGGGTAAGGAAAAGGTCTTTCCCTACTGCCTTTTAAATCCTGAACTTGTTATAATCTTTACACATTCATGACACACACACACACACACACACACACACACACACACACACACACACACACACACACACACACACACACACACACACACACACACACACACACACACACACACACACACACACACACACACACACACACACACACACACACACACACACACACGCACTTTTCTTTGCAATGTTTTTGTTAAATACGTGACATTTAATTCTTGGAAAAGTAATTATAAAAGCAGACCGTGATATGGAAATAAGGCTTTAAGCTACACAGAGATTCACGGTGTAATATTTCTTAAGCGAGTTTTTGTTGCATTTTGTTTTGTTGACAGGTTTGTTTGTGTTCGACGAGTTTATTCACGGCATTCGTGTGACCACTGAATTGTGTTGAGTAAAGAAATCTTAAATAATTTAATATTGCGTTTTAAATGACAGCGTTTTTTGATTGCTCTCAGAACGAATTTATGAAAAGTATTGAGAAAATATAACATTTGATGTACAAATTTCATTTTTAAATCCTTGTACTATATAGAACTTCCCGGATGACGAGAATAATAATGCGTTTGGGAGAACAGGTGTGTGTGTCTGTTTATACTCTCTCTCTCTCTCTCTCTCTCTCTCTCTCTCTCTCTCTCTCTCTCTCTCTCTCTCTCTCTCTCTCTCTCTCTCTCTCTGTTGTCCTTGCGGCATACTGAGTTGTCCTCGCGACGTACTCAGTTTTCCTGGCGACATACTACAGGGGAGAGATGACCGCGCACGCTCCGGTCACCTTCTCCGCTTCGCTTCGCAGCATTGCTAAGTGTTGACTTATACCCTTAGTACCCACACCCCTTTTACTTCCTAAGTATTGTTTCTACATACATTTTGTACATCTCTTCACACACACACACACAGTGACAGACTCGTTGTTACTAACATGGACACTTTCCTCACCAGTTTGGCTGTTTATTTTCTGACAAATAGTCCTTATTAGATTGTTTGTTTTGGTTTGTTTACGTCTAACTTCTCCTTCTTACAAGGCTATCACTAACCCCTGTAGGTGCATTTGTCTCTGTAATTTCAGCAACAAGAAGAAAACCACGTGCTCCAGCAACTTAGAATTCCTCAGGGAGTTGACCTGACGCCGCCAGCCCCCGCACCACCCTCGCTCTCTGCACTAATCCCTGCCCAAACCTTACCCGTTTTCCCGCCAGGCCACACTGCGCGCATCCTGTTGTGTTGCTGTACTCATTCTTGACTGCTGTTGTTCCTGCTTCTTCGGTTGTTAAAACGATTGCTACCGTCGCCACTCACCACGCCTTCTCTCCTCAGAGAATGCAACGCCTGTCAAGGCAAGTTTTCCGCCCAATATTTTAGGAATTCCTCAGCTTGCTGGTTGTGCCATATGCAGAGCAAGATCGAAAGGCTATATGAGAAGTACGAGGAGAAATGTAAGAAGTATGACGACCTCGCCCGGCAGTTTGAAGTTCTCTCTCTCTTTATCTCTCTCTTTATCTATCTATCTATCTATCTATCTTTCTCTCTCGTTTTAAAGACGCGTGCGTGAAACTACCTTGGAAGCACCGAAGGACCTTAGGTGAAGAATTCAAGCGCTTACTAACCATCAAGAGAAGGGCGATATTCAGCGTTAGTGTTAAGGAGGAACTGGGTTTGGGATGACGTCTTTGAAAGAATTAGTGGTCGGTGGTACTCGCGTGACGTCGCAGGGAGACGCAGCAGTGATCCATTCCTAGAGACAGTTATGAGTGAGCAAGTGTCAGGTTGGTCTGTAGCGCACAAAACCAACTGGTGTTGAGGATAATGAAGCGTCCCTTCTGAATGCAGGCTTATTACTCATGGCGATTTTATGTAAGAACAGAGGAAGGCGACGGTGGGCTGCCACTAATACGATAATGATACTCCCGGAAAAATGGAAGAATGTTTCGCCAAGCACGAACAGTCGGCCTGAATGATGCTGCACGTTCCCTGAAATTAGTGACGTGTCTGAAGAACAACTGAGCCGCACGAGAGCTTCTTAGTAACTCTCGAGGTGCATGTCGAGAATCAGGAACGGGGAATGATCTCTTAGGCGAGGGATTGAGGGTGTGGGGTTAATGACCGCTCTAAGGCAGGACAAACAGCACCTGTCGGTAAAGGGAGGTGCCGTAACAAAGCAGCTCCGGGAATATTGCAGTGAAATAAGACAAGGGACTCGTAGGAGAAGAATCATATTCGTAACCTTCCTTCCTGCCGGTGCAATGTGACACACTTCAGCATGGCAGGTAGCCAAGACCGCCTCTCACTACTGCTCCACTGGGAAACTTTTTTTGCTTTCCCGTCAACTTTACACATTTCCAAGGCTAAATGTCGTCATTCTACATTAAGAGAGCATTTCAGACACACCTTTTCGGTCATTTACACTGCTTTGAGTCCGCTCTCCTTACATGCTTTCAAGACCATATCGGATCCGAGGAACTATTAGTGAAGGTCTCGACCTTCGCCAGAGATTCGGGTGCTAGAGGAGAAGACATAAAAGTATTGAGCGACCGCGACTGAGGAGTAAAAATAGTGTAAACTGACTTATTTTAGCTTGAAATATTAAAATCGTCAGAGGTGTGACTCGCTGCCCTCGTGAAATTAAAAACTATAATAATCTTCTTTACTTATGATTTAATTTTTTTTTAAATATTTTTGTTCCTGTATATGTAAGTATATACGTATGTATGTGTGTATGTATGTATGTATGTATGTATGTGCGTGAGGCCCCCCCCCCCCTTTTTTTTCCCTACATGATTCGTCTGTTGCATCCTCTGCTCCCATTCTCTCTCTCTCTCTCTCTCTCTCTCTCTCTCTCTCTCTCTCTCTCTCTCTCTCTCTCTCTCTCTCTCTCTCTCTCTCTCTCTCTCTCTCTCTCTCTCTCTGTTTATCTATATATCTGTCTCTGTTCCCCGAATATATTGCTTGCTCACCTGTATAATTCGTGATATTGGTAAACTACATATTAATTGGTGCTTTCACGTTTGTGTGTGTGTGTGTGTGTGTGTGTGTGTGTGTGTGTGTGTGTGTGTGTGTGTGTGTGTGTGTGTGTGTGTGTGTGTGTGTGTGTGTGTGCATACGTACAAACATCTCTTTGCACGGGTGCCGCTCTAAGGGCGTCTGAATG
Organism: Scylla paramamosain; assembly: GCF_035594125.1. NCBI lineage: Eukaryota > Metazoa > Arthropoda > Malacostraca > Decapoda > Portunidae > Scylla > Scylla paramamosain. The sequence goes on from NC_087177.1 coordinate 5,659,799, forward strand.
AGCCATCAGTGTAATGAACCAACATCACCTTGCTCGCCTCGCCGCCGTCTGAGTTGCACTGAAAAAAAAATGCCGCAACTTCCATGCTTCGTAATGAACATCTTTCATCTATCATGTTTTGTCCCCGGCAGTTCCCAACAGATCTGCTTCTTTAATGGAAATGATAGTAGTTGAATATCACCTCCTCGCGAAGGTTGGTACACATCAATGGCCTCGGGAATTAAGAAACGCCACGTGTGGAGGGCTAACTAGAGGCCACTTGTTTTTATAAAGGTTCATTTGGTCGGGCTATATTTTTGTAAGCCTAGTTGGTCGATCTCTTATACTTGTCGATGCCTTGTTGGTCGGTCTCTTAAATTTGTCGGGGCTTAGTTTCTCGACCTAATGTATTTGTCAAGGTTTAGTTGGTCGGCTTCTGATATTTGCCAAAATGTACTTTATCGGTCCCTGCAAGTGCACGGTAACGCTGATAGATTTTTTTTTCGAAACCTTTGCCAAAGACTTCTCTGCCGTCTCCTCCCGTTCAGAGCTCTCGGTGCAGTCGCTATCAAAGATGAGGATGAAGGGAAACATGTCTGGTAGAAGGGAAGCATTTTGGTGTTTTTCGGTCACTCGGCGATAGCTTAAAAGATGTCGTCCGAATCTGTCAGAGTGTGTGTGTGTGTGTGTGTGTGTGTGTGTGTGTGTGTGTGTGTGTGTGTGTGTGTGTGTGTGTGTGTGTGTGTGTGTGTGAGTGTGTGTGTGTTTTCTAACTTTCCTCAATCTACTCATTTTTCTCTCCGTCTTCGTCCTCGTTATTGTCTGCATTCTTATCCTCCTCCTCCTCCTCCTCCTCCTCCTCCTCCTCTGAAGGACGTATTACACATGCTCTGCTTTGAAAGATAACATAAACAACTTAATGAAAAGCAGGTGAGACCTACCTGCCTTTAAATAGATTATATTAATTTACCTACAGTATTACATGAAAATACAATTTGTCGTCTGTATTACACAAGCGAAAAAAAATGTTCTTTTCAGGTGTTGCCTTTGTTATTGTTTGAATCTTGTGTTTCATGTTATAAATAATGCATATATTCGCCCGTGTAATGTGATAATACTTTCTTTACTTGGGTGTAAATACATACATACGTTCACATCTTTTCAACGCAATATACGTTTCATTTTTCATGTGGCTGTGTGGCGGCGAGCAAGTGGAGAGGAGGAGGAGGAGGAGGAATAGGAGGCTGTAGTTGTCTGTCCTCTCCTCATACCGGCAGTGAAAGTTTGCACAATACTGGAACGTATTAAAACATATAAACTTGATTAAGACCTCTAAGCTCTCCGTTTCCTGTTGTTGGTGCGATCCTTCTACATCCTATTGTTATTGCTATTTTTTCCTCCTCCTCCTTCTCTATTGCCCTTGAGGTAGGTAGCCTTGTGCCTTTCAAGGTGGCGATGAATGATGGATAATCTCTTCTTCGGTCCACTTGCTTCTTACTTTTCGGACTCATTACACTGTGACCCTGGCTATCCTTTTCTCAGGTAACCTCGTCCTAGTTAAAGTCATGTTCGCCTCTTCCTTTGTTATTGCTGCTGCTCTCTTTAAGCATTGAGGAATCGAGACAAATGAAAGCATGGGAGTTATACTCACAAAACATACTGAACATCCTGGAAAGAGCTGCAGGGAACTGGGGAAGTAAAATTATTCCTGCTTTTTTGCTTCTCTGCCTTTCACCTCTTTGGGTCGACGCCTGTCACTGTCCGTCAGGCTCTGGTGACATCTGAGTGAAAAGCCTCCATGCTCTGCCGTGGCGCGGAATAAACCTGCCACTGCGAAAGCTACTTATTCCTCGTCTAAAAATGTTACAAGTTTCAAGTTCGAGATATAGTATTATTTCCATAAACAAAACATTATGTCATGTTCTAAAAGTTTCGTATTTTTTCAAGATTTGTACTAAAATGTCTGACCGTTCTGACTCATTGTACCTTCCCTCATGTCGTACATACATGTGCGTACACACACACACACACGCACACACACACACACACACACACCTTCTGACACAATGCACTTATTTGTTACTCTTATTTGTTACTTAAACTATTTGCTGTGAATAATTCTGAATTACTTGTCCATGAAGACTACATACTTAATGAATTCAGAGATTGCAACCCCGTCCACCTAAATGCTTGCTTCATATCCGGAATTTAAAACACCATGACAGAGTCCTGTATGCCTCGAACGATTCTTCAGTCATGTGGATTAACCCCACTTTTGGCAAGCTGAATTAACGGTTTTTCTTGTCTATGTTTTTTCTACGTGTTTTTCCTTGTATGTACAATATCTTTTTCTTCTTTATGAAAGTGGAGAAGGTTTGTAAAGTTTATGTTTGTATCAGTGAACATATAGTGGAAAACCACAGGTAGGAAAGAAAACGAGGAAGAATAAAGATAAAATAAAGCTTGCATCAAACGAGCTTAAAAAATAATGGGAGGAAAACATACGTGAGAAGAGAAAAGTATAAGTTGGTTTGAAAAGCGAGTGGGAGCCGCTGGAAAGACAAAAATTGAATTTACGAAAATTTTTGGAATGTCTGTTGTGATGGTTGTAGTAGTAGTAGTAGTAGTAGTAGTAGTAGTAGTAGTTGTAGTTGTAGTTGTTGTTGTTGTTGTTGTTGTTGTAGCATCAACAGTACTAACAGTACTGAAAGAAGTAGTAGTAG
>NC_087177.1:5667500-5695000 GCF_035594125.1 Scylla paramamosain
TGGATGCAGTCTCTGATGAATGCACGGTAATAACCCGCAAAACGGAGGAAAGAACGCTCGTGGTTTACTGACTTCGGGTTAGCAAAATTTTGAACTGCTCGAACTTTAGCATCAGTAATGTGAATGCCTTCCTTGTCAACCACATGACCTAAAAACTCAAAGCGGTGAGCGAAGGTACTTACACTTAGGCAGGTTAAATTTAAGACCTGGTTCTTGGAATTTTTGCAAAACAAGTTCAAGCTCGAGTGGGACTCGAGATCATGAGACACCAAGATCAAGTTATCAAGGTACATTCCTGTTACTGCTTTTTTGTTGTTTCCGGAGTAAGTAGTCGCACAGAAAGGAAAGGGAAAGAAAAGAAAAGAAAAAGAGAAGACCAAAGGATATCAACATTACAGGCAACAACGATGTAAGTGAACAATATAAGCAACAACAATGCAAGTAAAGATAACGCAAATGAAAGAGTAAGGGAAGAACAACAACCGTAATAGCAGAATAAACAAACGAAATAAGATAAGTAAAGACATTGCAAAATAAGAATAAGAAGTAAAACAAAAGCAGGAGAGAGAGAGAGAGAGAGAGAGAGAGAGAGAAGAGATGAGAGAGAGAGAGAGAGAGATGAGAGAGAGAGTGAGAGAGAGAGAGAGAGAGTGTTTGTCTGGGGCATGGCAAATTAAAACTACTTTAACCCTTTAGATGCCATGTGATAAAGATTAGTTATAACAAATGGTGTAAGACAAAATCATCATACTATTGCAATATTCAGATCATTAAGTATTTTGAAAGCGAATGATATCTACCTCTACCTGAAGGTGTGAAATTCATATATAGTCAGTTGTAGGCCGATATTTTATTTTTCTTCATTCTGACGTCCAACATACGCTCATTAAATACTAGGATTGAGTCATACACCAAGCCAGGGCAGCATAAAAAAAGGTTTATTACATAATGTGGGTGCGTGAAATGAAACTTACTTTTTAAGTCCTTAGAGGAAGACGGCAACAAAAAAATCTTTACAATTAAACCAAAAAAGTATATTTAGAATAACATTCCAACATTAGTTCACCACTGTGCACTTTTTATACACGAATATTCAAACATATATTACTGTATACTTGCGTGTACGTTCTTATGTAAATACTTTAATTTTCGGTTTGGTTCATGTTTGCGAGTATACTCGTATGTGTTTCTATATAGCTATCATTATTTGTCTGAATCACTACATGGGCTTAGAGCATGAATAAGAACGAGTGTGTGCGTTGATTGTAAGTTCATGTGTGTCTGTTTGCATTTATGCATGTATGACTGTTTATGTGCATGCCTGTATCTGTACGACTATATATGTTCCTACTTATACATGTACGATGAGTGTAGGTATGTGTGTGAATGTATTGAGAGAGAGAGAGAGAGAAGAGAGAGAGAGAGAGAGAGAGAGAGGAGAGAGAGAGATGAGACGAGAGAGAGAGAGAGAGAGAGAGAGAGAGAGAGGGAGAGAGAGAGAGAGAGAGAGAGAGGAGAGAGATGAGAGAGAGAGAGAGAGAGAGAGAGAGAGAAGCATCGTCAACTCGCTCGTAGGCGGAATACTTAATAAAACAACACCAAACACACTTAACAGGAAAACATCTCGAAATAGCAGAGTATTACTCAAATATATATATATATATATATATATATATATATATATATATATATATATATAATATATATATATATATATATATATATATACTCGTATATATATATATATATATATATATATATATATATATATATATATATATATATATATATATATATATATATATATATATATATATATATATATATATATATATATATACGAGTATATATATATATATTATATATATTATATATATTGGTATACTTTATGACTACAACACATGCAGAGCATATCCATCACACAGACACAGCAAAAACCCGACAAAAAAAAAAAAAAAAAAAATTGAAAGCACGGAGACTCACATGTAAACACAACCTCACGTGCAAACGCAATAAAACTTAGTAAAAAGCTCAACAGAACAACCAGAATACACAGCAAACAAAACAGACAAAGCTCTTGAAAAGCCTCCCAAGGTGGGACTCAAGCACAAGGCAATACAAAGCAACACCAGACAGCCAGATAAAACAGAGATATCCGCAACACAACAGCTACACAATACGAGTGTCACAAAAGGCCACATTTTTCACTCGTTAACGCAGCGCAAACCAATGCAACCCCAGACTGAGACATGAAAATCACATTACTACATGCTACAACTGCACAACGCTTTGCTCAGAGAAACATTAAGGAACACAAAAGAACGACAAGTAAAAACATATCTCTTAATCGCTATGGGTCACTCTGCCCAATATAAAGATACAAGAGTACATTATAAAGGGATAATAAAACAGAGAGAGAGAGAGAGAGAGAGAGAGAGGAAGAGAGAGAGGAGGAGAGAGAGAGAGAGAGAGAGAGAGAGAGAGAGAGAGAGAGAGAGACTTATAGCAGCAGTGTGAAGCTAACGCAACACAGCCTTCGAATACACAGAACTGGACGTAGCGATGAGTTGAATCTAAACAATATTCCAACTAAAGATGAATATACAAAAAAAAAAAAAAAAAAAAAGGAAAAATGGCTACAAATTGATATGCCACAAGTCAAATATCATTCTCTTCTTTTTTTCGTTCTTGTTTTGATCTAAGAAGGAAGGAATAAATAAATAAATAACAGACAATCCCTCATTCACCCAAGAAAAAAAAAAAGAACATGTAAATTGACTAAACGTAAAAAAAAGTAGAGAACAAATGATGAAAAGGAGATAAAGAAGAGCGAAAAAAAAAGAGTCGGAAAACACAGGCAGAATGTAGTGCGGTAAAAAAAATGTGAACAAAAAAATACTTTCAATTTTCCCCACGCGAAAGATGAAAAGTAAAAAAAAAAATAAAAATGCAGGAATAAAAACACAAAATCCACGGTAGGAGTGAGCACATATAACAGTTGTGGGAAAAAATGCAAAACTATGGAAGATGAAACCTTTATTCTTTATCCATTCACACACAGTTTATAGATAGACTTATTCACCACACTAAGCGTTTGATCTTAAATAGGACCATATTCTGAAATACTTCTGCACTCCGCTTCCAGTTCGTTTAAAAGCTTTAGTTGAAGTTAAACGGGTTTTTAAGACAGTTTTTTTTTTTTTTTTTATGGTTATAGTGATAGATTAACAAAATTTCTGCATTATTAATATGGTAAACATCCTTCAGAACCTTCCTAATCATCTTTTTGACCTTTAAAAATAGTCCTAGCGAGAGAACAAAGTGTTTCAGAATATGCGTCATTGACACACGAAGGATAAATAAAGACATGAATAATATTACTTTATCCTACAAAATACTAGGTAGAATAACATATAAGCATCAATTCACTTGGACAAAGATACGGATAGGTGGCAGGAATCATCAAGACAGACAGACAGACAGACAGACAGACAGACAGACAGACAGACACACATACATTCACACAGGACGAAATAGTGAAACAGGGAAATTAGCTAAAACCAAAATGCCATTCTTTTGAACTCTAGTGATATTCTTCTTCCTTTTGCGGATGAGGTTGTGTTAATGAAGTCAGAGAGAGAGAGAGAGAGAGAGAGAGAGAGAGAGAGAGAGAGAGAGAGAGAGAGAGAGAGAGAGAGAGAGAGAGAGAGAGAGGTTAAATTTCGAGTTACATTTTTTTTTCCTTTACAAGAGAGACTTCGGGGACGTTCACGAGTGTAGGTATTCCTGAATGAAACGCAGAAATAATTACAAAGCATATTTCTGTGGGGCATATACTTTACTCTTTCCAAACTAGTCATTCCTTACGTTAGAAACCAATCTGTGCGTGTATGAGTGGGCGTGAGTCTCTCTCTCTCTCTCTCTCTCTCTCTCTCTCTCTCTCTCTCTCTCTCTCTCTCTCTCTCTCTCTCTCTTGCGTCATCATCCCCCTCATTTTCTTTCAATCTTCCCAAAATTGACATGCCACGGCACTCCGGGGAATGTGTTTGTCTAAACTTTTATGACATGTTTGTTTCGTGAATTTCTGGTGTCCAGGACAAACATACGCTTTGGAAGTCATGGACGGCGTGAAATGTGACTGCAGATAACAAAATCACCTCATTCGTCTCGGTTTGACACAGGAAAATGTATCAGCATGACTTCCACCGGGACTCGTAAATTAGGAAAGCTGGGTACGCAATGCTGCGGTAAAGATCGGTGGTACGCCTCGGACACAACTACGTGGAAGATAACGACTTGATTTGCTACCTCGCGCCTGAGTAAATGATTGTGTGTGCGGGTGTGTCTCCTAGTCTCCGTCTGTCCCTCTACCTTTCTGTCTACTTCGTGTCAGTCAAATTGTGTCTTTATTTACGCCGAAATTTGCAGCTAATAACGTTGAATTCCACGATCGTTATGAAAATTAGAGGAATGATTTTACAAGACAGACATTAAGAGAGAGAGAGAGAAGAGAGAGAGAGAGAGAGAGAGAGAGAGAGAGAGAGAGAGAGAGAGAGAGAGAGAGAGAGAGAGAGAGAGAGAGAGAGCAAGGTTGGTGGGGACGCGTCAAAGATAGAGGGAAGCGGAATTCCCCCTCCCCTCGGCTGTGTATGATAAAGGCAGGGTGCATTATCTAGGGAGGGGGAGCGAGGGGATATAGAATGACAGGTTTCGTGTCACTCTTACCCTCTCACTCTTCTCTTTCGCCGCAATAATTAGTTTCTTCCTCCCTTTCCGTTTGATCTTATACATCTGTTTTTTTTTTTTTTGTTTCTATCGCTATCAATTACACGATAAGAATACTGAAAAAAAAAGAAGTAAACAGCAATGAGGGTTATTCTCTTTCTTGGTGGCATGCTTTTTGTTTACTTCTTCTTAGTCTCGGTTCCATTTGTGTTGATATTTGTTTGTACAGTATCTTGTTTTTTTTTGCGCGTTCTCATATCACATCCTCTTTGATTTTCGTATCTTTTAATTTCCTCCTCTCGGTTCACATTACTCTCTCTCTCTCTCTCTCTCTCTCTCTCTCTCTCTCTCTCTCTCTCTCTCTCTCTCTCTCTCTCTCTCTCTCTCTCTCTCTCTCTCTCTCTCTCTCTCTCTCTCTCTCTCTCTCTCATATCCGAGTTTTTTTTTTTTTCGTGTGTGGGTGTCAGTCCTCTCCTCATGCATCCTTTCCTACACCCACACATTCGGTTTCCCTTCCTCCCTGCCTTCATCCCTTCCCTCCCTTCCGTTTCTCGATCTGCTATCAGTCACTCTTCCCTTCCATCCTGCATCACGTACCAACACTCATGGCGTGCTTTCCTTCCCTCAGCCAAGAACCTTCAGGCGTGACTCCAGACACTTTCCCTTTCCTCTCACTTCTGGTCCATGTCTGGTGCCTCGTCCTGGTTCTCTTTCTCTCCATCCTTATCCTCCTCCTCCTCCTCCAGCTTCGATGGCCGGGTAGGAGGCCACGCTGTCATGCTTTATCCACTGTCAATCAGGACCGCATTCAGGGACCCGCCGTAACGCCAATTAAATAGCTTGCCTCCACCACCATTACTGGCCACTGGTCTTGTCACCAGGGCAACCAACACCACCGGTGCCGCCCACTTTGCCGTCACTCGACCCCACTCAGCCTCGAGGCGAATAAAGAGGCTCGAAGCTCAAGGAATTTTAATAAAGAACGTCGTTTTAACGCGGAGAGATGTCGGAGGCATTGAGTTATATTGTGTGGACATATGTAGAGCTTGTCTGCTTAATTGTGGCGCTTGAAGACATATGAATACTTCCATTCGTAAATTACAGGTTCTTCATTAGTTTTCTTTAGTGTGTTTTGTGAAAGTAAGGAATTGTAGATAATAACAAGATTAAGTAAAAAATTAATGTTAAGTGCATTTTTTTACAAGGAATATGTACTACAAATTGTTGCAAAGAATGTTGGTGTACAACGGTGGTATTCGCTGATTTTTTTCTTTTTTTTTTTTTTTTAGATGTATTTATTGAATTTTATTATTTTCATGGCGAGTTTCTTCTGTGAATGTCTGAGGGTCGCAGCCATCACAAATTAGTTTAACTACTGTTACTTTCTTCATCACTATTGTTACCATGACTATTTTCGTTGCCATTTTTCGAGCGCTGCGCAATGAACGCCGCTGATGTAGAATATTCCTTTCTTTTCATCAGACCTCACTTGGCGCTCAAGGCCATAAATTTACTAAATGTGTAGCATACGGTGGCGCTAATTCTGTATTTCTTATTGTAATTTTTCACACGATGTTACCATCTGGCGTTTCACTTGACTGAAGTCTCGTTTATTATAGAGGATCACAGACTACTTGTTAGCCAACAAAAATGGTCAGTCATTGCAATTCTTTGAGAGCCAGCACTCGCAAACCTCTTGGCGGCCCATTAGCCTCTCCGCCCCCACCCCCCAAAGCCTCCCTGACAGGACTGGCACTCACTGGCTGGAACCAATAAGTATACACCCTGAATTAGTAGTTGAAGACAGCGGGTGAGGAGAGGAGAACAAGTATGACTCCTCAGTATCTTTGCATAGGATTTCCTCATGGCAAGCGGATTCAAGTGAGTGACAGGATTTACTTTTGCAGGCTTATTGTAAACTGAAAAGTTCTCTCTGTTAATCCTTGATCTTTGTTGCAAGCTGTTTTCCTCACACAGATTGGCAGCCAGAAAGATAGGCGCTACGAACAAAAAAAAAAAAAAGTAGATTCATACATATTTTTATGCATACATACGTACATACAGACTGGAGCATTCAAAGACACATATACCAACAGAAGTCGGAAAGAAAAGGATACAGACAAACAGACTCAGAGACAGAGACGCAGATGGAAAACAAACAAACACAGGAACAACAGTATAAATAGAACAGCGACGTGCAAAAGGAAAAGAGAGGGTGTTGCTTACTCGCAAGAAGTGATTGAAGAGCTGACGATGAATAAGTAAAGAGGTGGAGGAAGAGGTGGAGGAGAAGGTGGAGGAGGAAATGGAGGAGAAAAGATGATTATTTATTCAGACCAAGACGGAGAGATTGGTTTTGATATATTGAATGTAGATCGCTATGTTTCCGTGTGTGTGTGTGAGTGTGTGTGTGTGTGTGTATGTGTCCATGTGAGTGGTATGTGAGTCTCCACTCATCACCTCACACCTGTTATCTGCATTAGCGAGTTATTCGACAGGAAGGAATCAAGATGCAACACTTGACCATTTCATATAAAGATAACTGAGAATGAATACGAAAATTTTCAGTAAATACCAAAGAAGGGTGAAAATGAAGGATAAAGAAGTGAGATTTAACTTTCTTTACTGTATTGGTATACATTCTACAACAAAATAACTGCTGTCTTCTATTATGTTCTATATATACATATATATATATATATATATATATATATATATATATATATATATATATATATATATATATATATATATATATATATATATATATATATATATATATATATATATATATATATATATATATATATATATATATATATATATATATATATATATATATATATATATATATATATATATATATATATATATATATATATATATATATATGCTATAGCAGCTGTGAGAAATGGCACTTTTGTTGCAGTCTGTCGTGGATGAGCAATACTCGTGGCATCCTTAATATCTACCCACAACTTACTCCAAAGTGCTCCTTTAATCATTTATGACATAAACACCCGTGCATGACAGTCAGGGAAAGTCCTACCGCTTGTTTCAAAATTCATTATGTCTGGTATGTTGCAATTATCTTGAAATACCTTGAAATCTTCAGATGTTTATTTAATTAACATATGTCTTTTTTTTTTTTTTTAACACGTGTACGACTCAGCGCTGCTCAACAGAGCTCAATACTATCTTCTTCAAGGAGAAAGTACAAATTGGGAGGTGAAGCAAATAAGCATGGGATCGAAGTCAGTCACCGGACATTTAACGTAATTCTGAGCATTCTCCGAGAAGGAAGTCAGTATATCCAAGGTCATGACAGTATGGACATGACGCAGACACTCCTCACTAGAGTTAATGTCTTCCTTTGGCGAAACACGGCAGGTGGTCGGGAAGGTACTCAGAATCAAAAGAGACTTGGAAATATACATATAACAATCACGAGTCAAAATTACAAAGTGGCGACTAAAGCACTGAAAAAAGATTCCTTGGAACGCACTATTCATGGAAATTTATCCCTTTAATCTAAAATAAATATAAGCAATGAATACGTGTCGAGGGAAGGGTTTATTTATATTTGATTTTTGTGAAGAGCAGAATACATTATCAAAATACTCTGTCATTTTCAACATAAATATGAGATCTGGAACCTTAATGTTGCTGCCGTATCATGCACAAAAAAAAAAAAAAATAATAATAATAATGATAATAATAATAAATAAATAATAAATAAATGAATAAAAACTTAAATAACAGCATAGTTACAATTTACAGTTAGAGTATAGTATTAGCACGTAGTAGTAGTAGTAGTAGTAGTAGTAGTAGTAGTAGTAGTAGTTCTTGCTGTTGTTGTTCTTGTTCTTAGTGGTGGCGGTGGTGGTGGCGGAGGTGGTGGTGGTGTAGCAGTAGTAGTAGCAGCAGCAGTAGTAGTAGTAATAGTAGTAGCAGTAGCAGTAGCAGTAGTAATAGTAGTAATAATAATAGTAGTAGTAGTAGTAGTAGAAGTAGCAATAATAGCAGTTTAGTAATAGTAGCAGTAGAGTAGCAGTAGTAGCAGTAGTGGTGGTGGTTGTAGTGATTGTGGTAGTAACAGCAGCAGCAACACTACCACCACACCCAGTAATTTCAGTAATGACAGTAGTAACAGTAGCAATGGAAGCAGCATGCGGACAAAGGAAGCCTACACGACACATTGTCACGGTCAGTTAGCTGTAATGGTAAGCGAAGGCCGCGGAGTGAGAGGTTTAAGTCAGATAAAATGTTTGCAGTCATTCACATGGCTATTTGATGTGAGCGAAAGAAAAGTATGAAAGAGGAGTGAAATTTTACTCAAATGGATCACATTGCCTTCATTCATATGTTAACGGGGCGGGAAACAGCCATTAATAAAATTACATCACCCACATTGAATTGATTAGCTTTTAATGTAAAGGAATATATCTGACAAATTGCGATAACTGTAATTTATGGAAAGGACAAGTTGACGAAATAAAATTACGTTTGACTCAACTCTTTTAACTCGTCACCTTACCAATGCTTCCAAACTGCTTACTGTCACTTTCACCACCACCACCATCACCACCACCACCACTACTACTACTACTACTACTACTACTACTACTACTACTACTACTACTACTACTACTACTACTACTACTACTACTACTACTACTACTACTACTACTACTACTACTACTACTACTACTACTACTTTTTTGTAATTTTTTATTGTTGTTTTCTTCTTATTTTTCCTCTTTTCTTCTTTGCATCTTATCGTTATAGTAGAGGCGTCAGACCGTTTTGTGAGAGACACGGCAGCTCCATTGTTCGCCTTCTCAGTAAAAGAAATGAAACGATATAGTTATGCATCTGTATGTGATAACTGGAATACACTGGTAGAAGCAGGAAATGTTTTGAGGGCTTCCTACTGTGTGTTACCAATAGCCCTTTGCTTCATTATTCTTGCTTGTGTTTGTAATCTCCGCTGCCCTTGAAATCGTCCATATAGGAAGACAGTCAGCAGGGAGGAATGGCCACGAGTGCTGCTTGGAATGTGTTGGGTTGATATTTACGAAGATGTTTGGGAAGGAAGTGCCACGCAGCGCTCTGTCAGTATGGTGACCGATGACCCAACTGATACCTATAGCGAAGGATACCAGCTGCACACACACACACAAGCACACACACACATACACACGAAAGAGCCGGTATGCATGCAGTCAAAAGAATGCACGGAATAGACAACCAGTCAAAAAAAAAAAAGAAAGTGAAACTGCCTTCTCCAAATGGAATTGCAGAAGAAAAGAAAGCGTCGCTGCTCGGAAACCAACACAACGGCAAAGGAAACAATGACACGTCCTGTGGTTCTCGGTTCTCTCTCTCTCCAGTTATTTGTTTTACGAAATAATCCCATGAAGCCGATTTAGCCTTTTTATTTCTTAGGGAGATTTTAGTTACTACTCAGTCCATATGTGGTGGAGACTATATTAAGTACTACATTACGTAATGAAAACAAAATATAGACTATCCTTAAATACAGTAACCCGACAACAAACATCTACAAATTAGCGCATCATCTCTGTCACGAACACTTGCTCTTAATTGTAGCACTACATAGTTCAACGAATTCCTATTACTGGCGATGATATTACAAGTATAGTCTTTGAAGAAGTGGTACGAGTATCTGTACTCTCAGGAATTTCTTGAGGTTATGTGGTGCCAACATCCTTCCTGCTCGTGGCTGTAAGGTACGAGTTGTGACGATCAAGATTACCCAAGTGTATCTCGGTACATGATTCCACTCTTGACTTTTCCTTAATCTCTCAGAATGTTGGACGTAAATGTGCCAACCACTTGACGGTGCTTGTGGTAGAGTTGAAGGTATTGGACAGTTTTGTTTTGTTCTTCGGTATGTTAAGAATGTGATTTATCAGCACATTAATTGTTAGATCACACACAAAAGAATATCAAGTAGATATCAGGTGAATAAAGGTAAACACAGTGAATAACACACACACACACACACACACACACACACACACACACACACACACACACACACACACACACACACACACACACACACACACACACACACACACACACACACACACACACACACATTACCATGAGTCAAATTACTTTCCTTTTGTTCGGCAATGTATTCCACCCTTAACCTATTTTTTTATTTTTTTATTAACACCAAAATACGTGGTTTATATGTTACTCTTAGGCTGATCCTGAAGCCAAATTCAGTTGCCGTGCCCAGCGTCTCTCTCCCTGACATAGTATCCAATCATCCCTTCGTACGAATGACAAAAGCTTCGAATTGATGTTTCCCGGGAAGAAAAAAAAAAAAAAAACTAGAGAGAAAGGAGAGATGCTATAGAAGAGTGAGAAAGTGCGGAGAGGAAGAAATAAAAGAATGGTGAAGGATAGGAGGGCGAAAAATAGAAGAAATAAAACTTAGAGGGTAGAAGGAGAGAAAGAAAGACAGGAAAAATAAGGGTGAAGAATAGCTATGAGAAAAGGAGAGACAAAAGGAAAGAATAAATGACTGCGGGAAGGGTAAAAGGTGAAACAAAAAAAAAAGTGGAGGATAGTAGGAAGAAAAGAAGAGAGATTTGCAAAAAGGAGTGCAGTAGGAGATAAAAAGGGATCGAAAACTCCCCGTCAGGAAGGTCGGTGGAGGTGGAGGAATGCAGGACACAAAAACCTGAATCCTGCACGAGGAGAAGTGTAGCAAACAAGCGTTGTCGTGCACCTGACGTCGTAATTTAACGAACAGGAAGGCTGTGCGCGGAAGGTGAAATTTATTACGCCGTCACATGGTGATGAATTGAGCCTAACTGATCTCTCTCTCTCTCTCTCTCTCTCTCTCTCTCTCTCTCTCTCTCTCTCTCTCTCTCTCTCTCTCTCTCTCTCTCTCTCTCTTTTTCTCTCCTATTCACATATGCTTCAGTTGTTGCGTTCATTTCCTCCTCCCTTCGTCTATTTCCTTAATTTTTCTAACCCCGATGCCTTTTGACTTTATGGATTAAGATTCATTCATAGTTAATTGTAGTCTTTTAAATCCTAGTCTCATTTCTTGTATTATTGAGGCCGTTAACAGTAGATTTATCGTTCATGGAGCATCAATATTTATCGTTCATAACCCCCCGCCTGAGCTCGTCAGGCGGGGAGTGTACCCTGTGACTGACTCGGACGAGAGAACGAGACAGAAGAAATTGGCATCAAGGTTACATTGGCCGCAACATGACTAATGGCTCTAAATTGCGAGGTACACAAAGTTGCTACCTTGCGTTTTAGAATGAGATGGGTCGACCTCTAAGCTTAGCAACGAGTCATGCCTCAACCATCACTACTCCGGCTTGTCCTTCCTCCTGCATTGAGATCTTCAAGTAGCTTTGTTAATAATTTTTCTACTCGGACTAATTCAAGCTGCTTTCGTTTTCTCTCTCTCTCTCTCTCTCTCTCTCTCTCTCTCTCTCTCTCTCTCTCTCTCTCTCTCTATCTCTCTCTCTCTCTCTGTCTGTCTTTTTTTCCTTTTTACTTCCACTTTAATCTCTTTTTTTTCTTTTTTTACCATAAATACGACATGCAAATGAATACGTAGTGGATAAAATGTGTTCCATGATTATTTCCTTACTCAGCAGCTTGCCGTGGAATCTAGAATGTAGCGGGCACTCCTCCGACCAGCGAGCGAGCGACCAGGAGCACTTGTTTGGTATTCCGGTTACTCGACCAGTTTGTGCCGCTGTGATGGTCAGAGGCACGGGGAAAGGATCAGGTTGTTCCCGGTAAGGAGTGGGACTGACTGGCGGTGGCTATGGGATTAGGGAAGCGAGAGTGGAGGAAAGGAAGATGCACGGTGGACATATGACGTCTTTTCGAGTTGGACGAGTTGGACGTGGAAGATAAGGTTGATTGGAAGGGAAGGAAGAATTGATAAATATTTGGACCTGAGAGGTAAGGGAGCAGCATTGACAAGATAAATAGTACAAGGAAAAAAAGGTTGAAGAAATGCTGCGTCTATTAGTTTCCGCCACGTCAAGCCATGAATGTTAATCTTATTGCTGCACATGGAAAGTACCGAGAGCAATATAAATTATTTGCACGCATCAGTACACAAACAAATTTTTATTAACTTATAATATCTTCGACATTTACATCCGTGTGTGTGTGTGTGTGTGTGTGTGTGTGTGTGTGTGTGTGTGTGTGTGTGTGTGTGTGTGTGTGTGTGTGTGTGTGTGTGTGTGTGTGTGTGTGTGTGTGTGTGTGTGTGTGTGTGTGTGTGTGTTAGCGCATACTGATGGCCGTGACTTATGGCTATGGATGTGAACCGCAAGAGCTAAGCAAATAATGTAGACAAAGTTAAGAACACCCTAGAAGAGCAGTATAGAGATGAGTGCCAGCAACAACTATAGGAAAGCGGGAAGAACAGCACGGACATGAAGATGAAGAGAGAGAGAGAGAGAGAGAGAGAGAGAGAGAGAGAGAGAGAGAGAGAGAGAGAGAGAGAGAGAGAGAGAGTATACGCACAAGCACCGTATTGTATAGCAGCATGACAGTTTTATTACTTTAACGCCAAAGTGATGTGGTGTGGAGCTGTTGACCTTTCCCTATCTGCAAGATTGATGGAGGGCAAGGGAAGACTCTCTGCTGAGCCACACCCCTCCGTCCTTCCGTGGCAGAAGAGAATAATAAATAAAAAGAATATAGGCAATTGTGTGGACGTGTAGGTGAGTGGTGAGTGGGAGTGAGGAGCGCGTACGGGCGTGGTAGTTAGGCTTAGTCAGGTTTAGGAAGGACGTTTGAGCAGCCCGGAGAGAGTGTATGAGGATGGAAGAGAATGCGCTGTGCTACGGAATTTGTCATCATCCCAACGGCGAGACTAGCGGTGATTGGCTTTATAGGAAATCACCAGGAGAGCCGCCATGCAGCCTGCCGCTTCCTGTGTGCCTGTCCGGAAACACAAAGGATGCCGAGAGAAAAGGCGTCGTGTCCTGTGTGCTACGGTCAGGGAAATGAGTGGGGGTCGTGTTTTCTTAAGAAGCTTGAGACTCGAGGAAACAGAACTCGTATGAGGATAAAAAGGAAAATGGAGAATTTATGAGGTTTAAAGAGGGTGAATTATGGTATTGTCAGAGTACCAAATGGTTGTAAAACAGCATGATAGGGTTAAAGAACACAATAAACGTGTCTAAAGGTCCAATATGGTATGGGTAGGTAAACTATGATAAGGTGTAAGGATTTTGAAGGCTCTGTGAATGTGTGTGTATGTATTACAGGAGCTGGGGAGAGTGCAAGAGGTGCGAGGAGACTGAGAATCGCCTGTGAATATGCAAAGGTCAGTGGGAGTGGGAGGACGAGGGTGGCTCGAAGGGAGAGTGTGAGGGGCAGTTTGCGTGTGTGACGGTCGGGAGGAATGCGTAAGGTAAAGGTCGGGGTGAGTGTGTGATGGTTGAGGAGGGGGTGTGTGATCCCTTAGGGTGTGAGATGACGTTTGAGGGTGGGAGAGGGTGTGTCAAGGATGAAGGGGGCGTGTGAGTTCCCTGAGGGTGCGCAAGGGTTGATGAGAGTGTAGGATGGAGAGGGTGTGTCAGGGTCAAAGAGGGTATGTGAGTGTCCGAGAGGCTAGGTGCGGATGTGCGGGTCAGAGGGAGTGTAAAAGTGAGAGAGGGTGTGTTCAGGTCACTGGGGGCGCGTGGTCTGAATTCATAATGACGTCGGTGCTGGGACAGGATGCCTTATATGACATCAGCAGCACTTTGCCCTCATGTGCCTCAGTGTGCAGGTGTTGTTCTGGGTTACGCGTGTCCTCCCTGACCTGTGTCCTGCCTACGTCAAGGCTATACGGACTGACCTGTACCTGCTTATCGAGGAATGAGCTCCCAGAGTCAGACGCGAGCATTTTCACATTTTGCCATCATATTCCTCCCCCTTTCCGTGTTTATACCTTATTAACTATTATATTCAACTTATTTTGACATTGTAAGATTGTACTTTTCTTCTATCTTGCGTACTTATACAGGTTATTAACTAATCTATTAATTTATTGTCCAGAATCATAATAATAAATGCCAGTGTATGAAATAGGAGCCTAAAATCTAAGTTTACTGCAACATTTTGATATCGCATTTAATTGAAACTTAAGTTGATATTACAATGTTATAATTTTATGTATTAGTATGTCCCATGATTATAAACGCAAGTCCTTTGGAACGATAAGCGGAAATACAAAATTCTGACATTTCATTATCACATTTCTCCTCAAACTGCGTACGTATCTAATCAATTTATTCTTGCCTCTATTCCATAACCATAAATTTCAGTCCTTGGAGCAGCACTGAAGGCGCTATGCATAGACGTGCACCGAGACAGTCAACATTGAAGGTATATGAGCAGCACATCATACACCAGTGAATACTTGATGATAGGTAGACCTTTGTGTGGAGGAGGTCAGGCAATCGCGTCACACTTACTTATGTATGACGTGAACTCAACCTCGCGGTTCACTGGGTTGGGTTTGACCGCTCCATTTAACTTTTGCATCCTACCTTGTTAGCAGAAATAGTTTGAAGTTGCGGCCTGAATCGTAACATTGACGGACAGTAGTAAATTCCAGTAACCTTACGGATAATGATGTAGGTTGTGGTATTACTGGGCAGGATTTCGGGTGATGTGTGGCATTACGCTTGTCGAGGAACGGTCGTGTGTGGTGTTTCGAGTGGACATTTGCTTTACAGGAACAAGACGGTTATAATATTTACTTTACATGTTATATTGAAATGATCCACCTCATGCTAGGCTGACTGTACCTGTTGTCGATGAGTTTTGCTTCCCTACCACAAGTGCCACACCAATACCACCAAATACCAATCAAAACGGAAAGGACAAGCATTTTAGGTATTTTAATATTCCAAACGCGCAAATAGTGTACCAGTGTAAGGATGCAGGTGATCAAGATGGCTTCAGTTTTGTTTTTAGCACTCACAAAAAAAAAAAAAACAATAATAATAATAATAATAATAATAATAATCCTGAAATCCTGAAGCGCTATGGAGAAAAAAAATGGAGACATCGGACTCACTACAGAAGAAAAACCTAAGATATAATAACTCTTCATCTAAATATGTTGTTTCTGTAACCAAACGCAATATTCAGACATAATGGAACACAAGCCAGGCTATCCATCGAACCAAAGTAATGTAACAAGGTATAGGATTATATCTCCACTCGGCTTTAGATCCAGTCCTCTGATTCTTTGGCCTCAAGCTGAAGCCTTTACCAGTTGCGTCACCCAGTAGTGCATGTGTTCAGCTCTTGGCAACCTCCTGCGATATCCTTCAGTGATAAAGGAGAGGAACGATACATGGAAGTGAGAGAATTCATAAAGGGATTGACTGATGTTACAGGAATCGACGAAAAGCAAAGCACTGAAAAGATAAAGTCTCATGCAGCCACACACGGACACATGGGTAGCGGCAAGAGCTGCACAAGAACATATGTAACTCTGGAATGGGTTTGGCAGTGCGTCGGTTCTCAGTGCCCCCCCTCCCTCCCCCTTCTCCTTGGCCGCGGGGTTCGACTGGTCGGGGTCAAGGGATGAAATGACTTGCGGAATGGCCCAGCGGGAGGAACTGGCCGGGAGTGTGGAGGGAGAAGCAGCATAGAATCACTGTTGTGTGTGTGTGTATATGTGTGTGTGTGTGTGTGTGTGTGTGTGTGTGTGTGTGTGTGTGTGTGTGTGTGTGTGTGTGTGTGTGTGTGTGTGTGTGTGTGTAATCCGTTTAGTGTCCCTTCATGACTGTTTGTTGAATGTTCTTTTATTATCAGGTCGTTATTACAAGTACAAGCACAATTAACTCAATGCGCTCTCTCTCTCTCTCTCTCTCTCTCTCTCTCTCTCTCTCTCTCTCTCTCTCTCTCTCTCTCTCTCTCTCTCTCTCTCTCTCTCTCTCTCTCTCTCTGGCAGTGCTCTTCGCCTTTCCACCATCACAGCTGTCCTACCTGCTTCCACCTCGCTGCTCTTACGAAGGGACTGGACGCCTAGACAAGCCCTTGTATGCCTGGCGCGCGTCCGGCAGTGAAAAAACGGACGGCGTGCGGTGGCTGGCAGCGATGACCGCCTTCACACGCGATCTGAATGAGAATGGTGACTGTAGTAATTATCATGATACATTCCGGATTACCAAGAGTACCAGCTTACTTCGAATGGCAATACGAGGCTTTGAAATTGAGGGAATTATAAACTAGATCCGATACAGACTGATAGAGAAAATATGCGTGTATGTTTACAATGCTTTGCTGAGTAGTAAGTACCTGAGGCTTAACAAAAGTTCTTGGTCCCTTATATTGGAATACGGTAGCTGGCGTCTGGAAAGAAATCATCATCGTTACTTATAGCGTCCTACTAAGCTCGTTCTTCTCTGTACCCGGTGTCAAACAGTAAGGATGATGCAAGAGGCGCAGTGTACAGTGAAGGCCTCTGAGAGAAGAACAGGTTAAGAAAAAAATAATAATAAATAATGGAAGAAATTTTACTGACGAGAAGAAAAAAAAAGATGGATTTCGTGTTGTGTTTTATGTTGTAATGACACACAATGAACTGACCATGACTCGCGTGGAGAACACTAAGTAAACGCGCCTCCTCTTCCCGGCCCCGATTCCGCCCCTCTTAGCAGATTTAGGTCCCCGAGAGCCACCAGATACACGTAATGGCTTTACTGGGTGGTTTGGACGTCGTCCACGCGAAGCTGCTGCGAGTGTTACCAGCCAGCAATGAGCGCTGGCAAGTTCCTGATCGAAAGAGGCGGCCGTCGAATATACATTAGTGTTAAATGACTTTCCCATTCAACTCTGTGGGACATTACAACCTTGGTTGAAGAAGTGTGGTGCTTACGAATGTTTGAATTACAGATAAACCCATTCAGGACTGCGTACCAAGAGTCCTGCAACCCGAGAATCAGAAACAGAGAATAAAGCAAAGAAGCATTTTTCCTATTAGACTCTGCCCTCGGCTCCAGACGAAGATTGACTGAATCCTCCTCTGTTGCGGACCATCATTTGCCTCCTTCATGGCCCTTCATAGTCATTCGCGGCCGCGCAACGGCTGTTAATCTCGTAAGTGATACGTAAAATATTATATCTATTAAAGTAGGTTCCTATGAGCAAGACTGGGAACATATAAATACCCGGAAATTGGCACTGTTTGACGATTAACAGGGACTTCATCATTACTTTATGTTTCTGCACCACATTCTGAGCGTTGCTGGGATGCCTTACAGACAGAACCACACAATTTGCAGCGTCCGAGTTGGATATCGGATATTCGCTCTACACCACAACCTCTGTCGCTGAAGAAAATAGTGAGGTATTCGACTAGGCTGGTGCCATCACACAGACTTACCTGATACTTGATGCTAATGGATACATGACAAACCTTCGCTTTGAGCCTGACGTGGTTCGCTGTCTAGTTATCCAATACAGAAATGTCAGTAACGACCCAACGTCTACAAGAAAACCCACGGACCTTTTTCTCCGAGCCGAGCGAGGGTAGCCTTCAGACTAACAATACCACTGCTAGAGTCACAAGAACCATTATGTGACCTTTTATGTTCTTGTGTGTGTGTGTGTGTGTCTGTGTGTGTGACCGAATCTTGTTAGAACATTACACACATAATTTCGAAACTAAATGGATGTGCATGTGTTCCTGTACTCGTGTAAAGCCTCTGCACTCGGTGTCCTCAAGTGTTCCCGTTGTGGTCAGCAGCGGTAGTAAAGGATGCAAAGGACCTGCTGCCTTTAAGAATTGTGTCTTCCCTTACTCATTTCAATAAGACCAGATTTATGCTTGCAACTCAAATACGTATAATAGAACGAAGTAATTCTCTCTCTCTCTCTCTCTCTCTCTCTCTCTCTCTCCTCTCTCTCTCTCTCTCTCTCCTCTCTCTCTCTCTCTCTCTCTCTCTCTCTCTCTCTCTCTCTCTCTCTCTCTCTCCTCTCTCTCTCTCTCTCTCTCTCTCTCTCTCCTGCCATCCTAGTTGCGTCACCTGTGTTCCCTCAGCTTTGGTAAGTCGAAATATGATGGTTACAACCGACGAGACTGTGCATCAGACACGGTGCTTACAGTGACTGACAGGGTGTTGCGGGAAGCATTTGGAGGCGCTTCTCCTCACACTTACCCGAACAACATGATAAGCGAGCCGTTTTGCGAGAAATTTCTGTATTGAGGTTTTATCTTGTTAGTTCAACCAGCGAGAAACCATTGCCTGGCTGGGGGAGAGACGAGGAGGAGTAGGAGGAGTAGGACAGACCCGCTCACCCCTGCTGCCTTGCGTCTCCTGGTGTGTTGCTAAGCTGTATGGTGACGGCATCAGCACCTCCACCCCAGACAGTGTTACAGTTACGTCATCACCTTATATAACATTGTCACCACCATATTTCATCACCACCATCACCATAACCGTCATTGCCATTACTTTCGCCGCCGTAAATCACTCTTACCAACATAACCACCATCGTCACAATCATATTCCATCCACTTCATCATAACGATCTGTAGTAACCACCACCACCACTACCACCATCACCATCACCACTGCAGTCATCTCCATAAATTTTGAATAGTCTGTAGTTATGTTCTACTTGCCCTTGCCTCTCTTTCTGCATCTTGTTCATTCTCCTTACATTACAGTTTATGCTTCAACCTGATCCTTCCCTCCCGTCAAACCCAATTTTTCTCTGGCTTTTATCTTCTTCTCTGCGTCCCCTTTTTTCTCTCTTACTCTCTCCCTCCGAAGCTGTTGTCAAATTGTCAAAGGGTCTGGTCGGTGGGTTGCGTTCATTGTTGTAGTGTCCGCCTCTCCTGCTCTCAGTTAAGACTCTTAGGGTTCGTGTGTGTATGTGTGTGTGTGTTTGTGTGTTTGTGTGTTTGTGCGCCCGCGCGTGCAACCCAGCTTCCCCAAAAAAACCTTTCACTACCGTATCTGACCGACATTGTGAGGCATTCAGGGACACCCCTTTGACCAGAGCGAGTGTGTGGTCAACATGGAGGACCCAGAGTCAAGAGGGAGAAGGGGTGCTCGCTGTTTGGGGGCAATGGCAGCAAGGGAGAGGAAGAGGGGAGAGAAGAATTGCACAAAGGCAGAGATACTATGGTATCTGTTGGTCTGTAACGAGAATATCTGTTCGACTACGTACTTGTATTGGTAAACTATGTGTGAGAAAACATACTTGCATTAGCAAAACTTGTAAAAAACGAGTAAATGAAAATTTTGCCGTAAAAAAAAAAAAAGTTGAAGATACTGTCGTAAACTATGATTAGTATTAGTGTATCCTGTGGAGAAGTAAATTAATGAAAAGTAATTCATTGTTGTAGCTTCACAGGCAAAGGTGACCGAAAGATCTTAGAAGGATGACAACTAGTGAACGATCAAAAAAAGCAGGAAGAAAAAGGAAACACATTAAAAGGAGGAAGTGGAGGGCAGGAGGGGGAGGAACAGTTGGTAGATAGGGAGGAATATGATAAGAGGACAGAGAGAAGGAGGCGGAAATAGATCTCATCATATTCATTCGAAAGGGAAGTTGTAGTGGCGGTCTGACAAAAGCAGCATGTTAGGAAACCAGCAAGAAGTGTTCGCCTCACCACGAGAGTCCTGAATAGACATGGAGGGTCTGAAAGATCGGGAGGGAGAGGACAAGTGGTAACACAGAGAGGCAGGGGAGGAGAAAGGGGCGGAGACGAGAGAAAAGATAGGGGAGGAAGGGAAAGAAGATGGAAGGATAGGGGAGGAAAAGGGGGGAAGAAAACCAGGTAGAGAAAGACTAGGAGAGGAGCAAGAGGAGTGATATAACGAGAGAGAAAGGGAAGGGGAAGAAAATAGGATGGAGATGGACAGGAAGGGAGATATAAGGGCAGAAGAAAGGAAGGAAGAAGAATAGCAAGAGAATAAGAGGGAGAACAACAGGAGAGAGAGAACATAGAGGGACAAAGAGCAAGGGAAGAGAAGGAAGAATCATACATGAAAAACAACAGGAGAATAGAAGAGAGGAAAGGACGGAGAAAAAAGGAAAGGAGGAAGGGGGGGAAAGGATAAAAAAGAGGAAGAGTTAAGGAAGAATAATACACAGAAAACAACAGGGAAATAGGAGAGAAAAGAACAGAAGAAACAGAACGCAGGAGAAATGAGAAAGAAAGGATAAAAGGAAAAGAAAATGAAGACAAACAAAACAATAGGGCAATGGGAGAGGAAAGAACAGAGGAAAAGGAGAGGAGAAAGGGGGAGACGGAGGGAGGGGAGAAGGACATGGAGAGGGTCAAGGGGCGATGTATGAGTCGTGGTTCTCGGAGAAAATGATAGTTCCGTCGCTCAACATCGTGACCGCCAAGACTGCACATGTTCCGAGGGTAAAGACGGCGGCTTAAGGAGCGTCAGCTTGGACACATGTTGACACGAGAACAGGACATACTTAAGATCCACGCCAGAAAGTTCCTTAGATTTACTTTTTGTCTTATTACTTTATGAATATGTGTGTGCGTGTGTGCGTGTGTGTGTGTGTGTGTGGATGGGTGGGTGCGTGGTGGTAAAAGTAAAGCTGAATGCCTTTGTTTGAAGTAAAGACTGGGAAGGCGAGACGTTTATTTCACCTGAAGTAAACAGCCACGTTACTGGAGAGCAAAAATGTGGCGAAAGGCGAGGTGAGGTGAGGCAGGTGAGATGAGGAGTTAGGCGAGGTATGAGGCAGGCAAAAGGAGCAGGAGAAATAGGAAGAGCGGGGGAAGAAAGAGAAGAGAAAGAGTAAAAGGGAGAGGAGGAGGAGGAGGAGGAGGAGGAAGAGGAAGAGGAGGAGGAATTAAATCAACACAGAACTGCCATGCCCTTCTTCTTGTCAATTAATACTTGATTTTTTCTTTGCATTTTTATTTCAGTTAATAGCAAACAGTATTTCATGTTACTTTATGAAGAAATTTGTTTGCTTTTATGACTCAAACTTTATTCCGCATTTCCCAGTCACACCACAAGTGTATCTCATATGTATGCACGTTCGCCATCGCCTTCCTCATAAAACACATTTACCTCATCCATAACTGTTCGGCATGCCCATAAACCAATGAGGATCGGCGCATCAAATACAGATACTATCGGACACTCTTGTCAAGCGGGTGAGTTCCCTTAATGCGTGCTGCGGGACGGAGAAACCCTTTGTCTGGGATTTACCTTCGCCACGCTGACCAGAACTGAAATATAGTCACCACAGATGAAATGTAGTAATTTTATACAGTGTTTATTTGTTTATGTTTATGGGTAGAGGTCGTGTGTCCCTCCAGGCTGTCTTGTGGAACTGGCTATCGGCACCAGTCTGTGAGGGCACGAGGGGCACACGTGCTTATTATACTTAGGGGCTCATGCCAGCACCAGGGGCTTCACGAGACACAAGTCACAATCGCATTTACCTCTGTATCCTCAAAAATATCAACAACTCTTTTTCACTACAATCAACAGGCTCCAGTGAAAATCATTTGTGTTTTTAAGAATGTTTTTATGATTCTAGTAATTGCTTAGCAGGGATCTTCTTTCACGGAAAAAAATTACATATGAGAATCCGACTAATCATCTCGGTGGCCTTTGAAAAATTGTCCGGATGAGAGAACAAACCGTCAAGAATACGAACCTTGGTGTATCCAGTGACGTGAGGATGATTTGATGCCACGCGACGAGACTCTGAAAACATTAGCCACTGCAGGGACTTTGCCGCGAGATCCCACCTCCACCCCTTACATACCCCTCACCATTATTACTGCTATTTTTTTTTTTTTTTCACCCTGAACCCCGTGATCTGAGCCGGAAATGAATGTTGCATAAGTATTGTGATGAGAGTTGCCGCCCACCTTGCAGACACACAGCTAGTAAACTAAACTGGACATTAAGAGAATAGGTCTCAATATTTTGGCATGTTAACAGTTATAAAGCCATCATCATCATCATCATCATCATTCAAAGCAGCAGCAGCATCATACCTGCACAGCAATATAATAGAGCACAATGTTTTCGGCAGATTAATCATTATATAGCCGTAGCCATCACCATCATCACCATCACCATCATCATCATCATCATCATCATCATCATCATCATTCAGAGCAACAGCAGCAGCAACAACACCGCCCACGAGTGCCATCTGTCTTCTGTTTTCTTTTACCACATTGTCGCAACAAATTTCCGGCTCCTGGGATGCTCAGTGTTAGGTCGCATGTACAAGCAAGTTTCCCCCGGCGTAGTGTTGTGCATTATTCTACAGAAAGTTTGGACGGAGTATCCCCCTAGAGGAAGAGACTGGTCCGCCACTCACCAAGTTCTGGTCACGTTCCCTCCCTTGGTGAATTAATCATGTGAGGAGTGGCACCTCGTGTATCAGATGTTTAATGACTAAGTCAACATACCGAAGAAAGCTAAAGCTCCCGCCTTCGACCCTTGGCCATTAGCAAGACAGATGGCCCACCGGACTGCAGTCTCTCCTTCGATCCTCATTTCCCATCAGGTACTCGTATATTTATGAGGTGGCCACGTGGGTCTTCATTGAATGGCTGGGTTCATCTCCTAATGAGTGTGGCTGGCGAGGCACTGACACGCTCTCTATTGAAGTGACTCCCCTTCCTCCTCCGCTTAACGCGATGCGCCATGTTGTGTGCACTTGTCCGCTAATTACCTTCCCGCTTACAGTATACTTAGTGCCCAAATAAGGGGTTTTAGCTACTCGGCCTTTCATTCATCAGTTAAATTATTATATAGATATGAGGTACGTAAAGGATTTAGGAGATGTTTTAAGTACTGAAATGGCACACTGCGTCAGTTACAAGAAGAGAAATAGTTCCGTCACTAACTCCACACACGGACCGCGGAATATAATGATTAGGCAATGGAGACGGTTACTACAGCATATCTGGTGTCTACAGAATTACGTATGGACACAGATGTGTGTGTGTGTGTGTGTGTGTGTGTGTGTGTGTGTGTGTGTGTGTGTGTGTGTGTGTGTGTGTGTGTGTGTCACTTAAACACGAATCCACATCACTGAAATCTGTTAATTTTGTTGTCTGTGTTGTGCTGGTGCCAGCCTCCTTCTTATCCATCTTTTTCACCATTTCTTTTTGTCCTTTTCTTTCTCTTCCTCCTCCTCCCCCTCCTCCTCGCCGAAAGGCAGTAATGCAGTGTTCCCGGCCTGTCCTTGGCCTTGGCCCACTGGACTGTGCCCAGGACTCTCTGACAGCCTCTTAGCACCTGCCAGCCACACTCTTGGCCCGAGAGATTTACCTACTGAGAAAATAAACAAGACACTGGAAGTTTTCCTCGCTCCTCCCCTCGCGGCCCTCCCTCCTCCTGCAGGAGCCGCGGACCTCTGCGTCGCAAGAAATCGATTCCCTCGCTGATTTACGAGCGATGTGTTTTTGCGTCTTTTCGTATAATTTCTAACATGGAGAATCTTCGTGTTCAGTTTTCGTCCACAGCTGCTGGTGGAAGTGGTGGGCGAGATATTAATGCGTCATAATACGTTACAGACATTAAGAGAACAAGATCAAGGGGGATCGGCGGAAGCATTATCCAGAAACCTCAATGTTGGCAATAGTTCACCTTCATTCACATTTGTATTTTGAACACTTCTTTACTAATTGCCAAACAGTTTGCATAGTTCTTTGTGAAAAAAAAATAAATAAATAAAAACTGCAGCTCTTCTTTTCTTTTCTAAGGCTTTTTTTTCAGTTTTAAGGAAAAATCGTTAGGGAAACAAAATATCGTAATAGCTTTTTGTTAAGCTCTCACCGGCCACTTAAGCATCGGGTTTCCAGCAGGCTGTGAGCGCCGTGTTTTCCCTTAAGGACAGCCACGAAGGCTCCTCCTTCTGCCAATTTTTTTATTTTTTTTATTTTTTTTTTTACGGTTTGTCGCAACGGTTTCCCTGTTCGTCAGTTCACGTGTTTCCGCCGCTCAGCCGTCCTCCATATTTAATTCCGTTTTCATTCGTTTTCAGCTGTGAGCCGATGCTGGATCAGAACATTTTAGAGAACAATGTTCTCTCTTGGGTTGTGACCAAATGGTGATCGACTTAGCAAGAAGTGGCCGGTGTTCTGTGCGCTGTGCGACCAGTGTTCTGTTGTGTAATGGAGGGGCTGTGGTTTCGTTAATTGGGTGGCGTGGTCTGTGTTGTGGTGTTGTGAAACGTTGCAAAGTTTTGGTTTAATAGTGGTGACGAAGTGATGCGTGTGTGTGTGTGTGTGTGTGTGTGTGTGTGTGTGTGTGTGTGTGTGTGTGTGTGTTTGTGTTTGTGTGTATGTGTGTGTTTGTGTGTGTGTGTGTGTGTGTGTGTGTGTGTGTGTGTGTGTGTGTGTGTGTGTGTGTGTGTGTGTGTGTGTGTGTGTGTGTGTGTGTGTGTGTGTGTGTGTGTGTGTATGTTGTAAGGAAGAACAAGTCCACGGAATGTATCTTTGTCTGTAGTGAAATAATTAATGATTCTTAGTGATTCATATTTTTAAGTAAAACAAATTAAAATAACAATCAAGCAGAACTT
Source organism: Scylla paramamosain (assembly GCF_035594125.1). Taxonomy (NCBI): domain Eukaryota; kingdom Metazoa; phylum Arthropoda; class Malacostraca; order Decapoda; family Portunidae; genus Scylla; species Scylla paramamosain. The sequence goes on from NC_087177.1 coordinate 5,692,797, forward strand.
TTCTGGGATTCGTATTTTGAAGGTTAATGATAATCTCGCAATAGGCACAAAGCGATTTCCTGTATATATTTAGGACAAAACATCCGTGACCACACAAAGAGTCATTTACCAGGAACACAAAGATAGTGGAGAAAAACCAATCAGCCTCGATCTTTGAGGACTGCAGACACAAGCCGGCGAGGGACAGCGGATGCTCGCATCCCACAGCTCAGTGTGCGCTAACCTGCAGGAACTGTACATTAAGATTTGCTGCCTTACCTTTGTGCTAGCCTGTGGATGTTGTGCATGACTGACCCTTGCCATCTCTAAACAAACTCTGCCCAGAAGTGTTCGTCTTTTTAACATTCACTGTTTGTCTGGGGAGAGTTACGGAATGGATGGCAAATAAGAATTACATTATTTTTGGAAAAATGAGTCTTCTAAATATAAGAAATTTCTTTCTAGATCTGGTCAATTCAAGAATGATCTTATTAAAATAAAAAAAAAATCTTTAGAACATTTTATATTCTTTCTTTCATTGTTTTAACTTATTTGCAATATTTCAATTAGATAAACAATTAGATAAGCAAGTGAGATTTTGTAAAGGTCTTTTATCTGACATAAAAACCAATGGTAACCCATACTACAGTGAAATGAGACAAAAATGTAAATTCATTGTTCTAACCACAAAAGCAAACTTTTAGAAGCAAAATAACTTTTTTTCTCTCGCTATTTTGTTCAGATGGAAATAACTAGTAAATTTGGACAAAACAAAAGTTATTTTTTTAAATAGTGTTATCAGTTATCAATTATATCAGCTACCAATTACAGAAGGAAGGCAAATAAAGGTAGCAACAACAAATATTTAGGAAAACAGAACCTGCTTCCTCAGTATGGTCATAATAGCACCTACCGTTCGGTCGCGAGGGCGTCTTGCACTGCCTCCTTGTGCTCCAGTGGCCGTTGTCTAGGTAAAGACAACACAGAATCAGGTGTTGAGCCGAGTGACTCACCAGGAAGCATAGAAATAGCTGCTGAAAGGCTCTGGCCCATTAGTTGACCGTCTGCGGATCCCTCCTTGCCTCGGCCACACCCCTGCCGCGGCCACTCCTAACCCCCAACTCACAAGGTATTTCAGAATTTCCTTTGCGCATCGTTTCCACGGCTGTGGCGAACCGATCAGGCCTCGAATGCTTGCAGGAGACGCCACATCGAGTGAGGGATGCTTGGCTTGGCGGGAAGTAGGCAATGCTTCACGCCTGCATGTAGCACCACTTTCTTCCTTCAGGCTTTGAATGTGAGAAACGTTTTTCAAATCTGATAGATATCCAGTGTTTGTACTCTGTGGATATATATATATATATATATATATATATATATATATATATATATATATATATATATATATATATATATATATATATATATATATATATATATATATATATATAAAACATCCACGTTTGTCTCTCATATTGACAGAAAACCACAAAAGAATGTAAATGAGAAGGAGATCTATGCAAAAGATTACTCCTTGTTGTCCCACCACGACCACCAGAAAAAGCAGCATTACGCAAGGAGAGAGAGCAGATCTGCTTCAATAAAAAACAAAAAGTTGGTTGCCAGGCTCCTAGAGATTGTTTTCTCCAGAGCGATAGCAACAAGAACACATATTCTCACAAACTATCGGTGTCGCAAAGGTCAAATGTATTATAGTATCACTAAGAGCAGTATTTGTTCAGGCGGTTGGTAACCAGAACCGGCGACTCGCCTCGGTTTTTGCGCAGCAGTCACTCAGAATTGGGTGAACCAAACATCTGTTGCCTTGGCCGTGGTTCACCGCCTTATCTTTGGTATCCAGAGGGTTCATCCAAGTTATTCACACATTCATATCGCTTCCCGCTCACCCCCTTCCTGTTGCTTGTTTTATCCGTTCATCTTTCATGTTGATCCAACCTCTCCGATACTTTGTTTGCGCTCTGCCCCAAACAACAATTTTTCTATTTTTATTTTGCGTCAACTCAGTATTTTTTTTTTTTTTTTTTTTTTTTACACTGTGGACCTTCCCATCTGATAAATTTGCTCCTCTCACATTAGAGGCCAAGGCCGCAGCCGTGTTGCCACCACTCTGTGGTGTGCTATCACTTGAAGTACTGACTTGGTGCGGTCAGTTCTCAATCAGCGCGGTGCCACCATCACAGCACTCTCTGTATTCTACCCTTTTA
>NC_087177.1:5705000-5730000 GCF_035594125.1 Scylla paramamosain
GAATGGAGAGAGGGGGTAGCGATTGAGGTGAATGAATGGCGTCATAGGACTGGTGGGAGTGGTGTGATTTTTTTCCTAATCCCCCTGATAATTGTGAAGCAAAGAAAACTTCAACCAAAGTGTAACTGTTCCAGAACATCATTGTAAATTGTAAATACGAAACAGATATATATGATTTTTTTTTTCTCTTTTAACTGAACTGGGCGACTTTGCACCATAATGAACAAACCATACCCGAGGACTGGTGCTGCACTGAAACTATGAACTGTAAACCACGTGGTGATTTACTTATATATATATATATATATATATATATATATATATATATATATATATATATATATATATATATATATATATATATATATATATATATATATATATATGTAAAATATGTTTAAATTCTTTGCGCAGTGAATGGAACACAAGAAAACCGCGTAACGTTTCTCTTCACAGATGAAGTAGCGGTGCAAAGATTAATTTTGTTTAGCAACACGTTTTCTATTTATGCTCATTCAGCTGTAGTGAAGGCGAGGCAGCGGGTCGGGAATGCAGAGCGGGCCTTGGCGTGGGGTGTAGGCTGCTTGGTTGAGAAAGAAAATTATAGACAGAAGGGAAGAGAGCCACCGGTGCTCCTGCGTCTGGGAGAGGCGAGAGGGAGAGGGTACACCTTCCACCCTCTAGCATACAGGAGAAGCAAGGGGGTAGTAGTGGGAGGGGGAGGCATGGGGAATGGAGGGAGACGAGCCTGACACGCAGCTTCAGCGACCGGTGGCGGCGGCGCGGCACCTCCATACTCCGCGCACTGCCAGGAGTGGAGCGCTGCTCTACCAACCCCGCCATCGCCAAGCCTTGGGACTCAGCGGCGGGGGCGAGTTGTTGCCGACACCTCCGCTGAATTTGACAGGAGTTCAGTCTTATTAGGACAAGACAGCAGAGTAAATACTTGCATACCTCCAAGTAGGATGAGGGGAGGGCTCGGCCACTCCCGCCCCTCGTAGAATGTCGGCAGCCGTATATCAACATTTACTTACGCCCAGCATACTAATTCCGGATTCCCATTCACACTGGTCTCCATTTGCTTGCATTTTTCCCCGCCGCTTTGCTTTTGAGGAGTGGGGATGGAGGGACTCGTGTGCACCTGTGTTGATAAGCAGAAAAATTGACCACTCATTCACTTCCTAGATAATGCTAACAGTTGACTTAATACAGATGCAGTGCGACACTTTTTACTGGTCAGCAACCATTATTCGTAAACTTGTTCAAGGCCGCTCCTGATAGTTGGCGGGCGCACGATCCCTCACTCCACCAAGCACCCTTTGCTTTCCGTTCCCAAACAGGGGGTTCTGAGAGGAATTGCAATTTTTTTTGCGTGTAATCTCACTGCCAGAGATAAGTGACGTAAAGATCAAGGAGAAGAGGGTATGGTGCAGAGGAACGCATCCCGCAAACCGAAACCAAGAGAGTAGGGAGATGCGGGCTGCGTCGCGTATCTGTACTTGCTCGCCAAGCATACCCTGACGCAGCTCTCTCACTCTCTCTCTCTCTCTCTCTCTCTCTCTCTCTCTCTCTCTCTCAGCGCACAGTCCCACGCGCTGGCTGCATTCCTATTTCCGACGATGCCTTTTCGTTCATAAACTTACTGATATTTACCTTTCTTCACTGTTGGCGGGCACATGATTTTTTTTCTCTCTCTGATCACAACCTGATACACGAAATTTATAGGGCAGACTCTCTACAGCTGTCATGAGGAGGCGAGAATACTAAACAATAGGACTGGGATGTCTCACACATAGTGCACCACATTTGCAAGATGTTCCATGCTCGACATTCTTCTTCTTTCGTCTTGCGCGGCTTGCTTGCCCCACTTCATCACTATACTCTTATAATGAGGTTACCGTAACTTGATATAAACCATAATTTACTTGCTAATGCACGTCGAGTTCACGCAAGGAGCGATGACTGAAAACCGAATATTTATGTGGAAACGGAGTGGCGTACATTGTGTGTACGTGCTGTTGAGAATGTCGCGCAAGCCATCAGGTTGAAGGCCAAACACAAATGTCTTGATAGAACATTTCTAGCAGTCATGAACCTGCAGATCCACGCGCTGCCCCTCCATCCACAGCAACTCATTATCTCCCACACCCTCCCACCGACCCATCCACCCACAGCACACCCCGTTCCGGCACCTCTTGCATCCTCCATACCCCACTCCCCTACCTTACACCCATCATGGTCTCCTAGTCCCACAACCCTCCCTATCCCCTTTCTCCCCATCCCCTTCCCCTCCTCCTCCTCCCATTACTCCTCCTCCTCCTCAATCCTTACCACACCCAACATGTTCAACACTACACTCACCACTTCCTCCACTCCCATGCCCTGCACAGCAAGGACGCCACACCCATTCCTACAACCTGTAATACATGGTAAGTATACACACACACACACACACACACACACAGTGGCAGCACCAGCACCGCCACATCTACGAGTACACCGTGCCTTAACACCGCCACCAGCACTATTTCCAAACCCCCAACCCCAAAACCTCACCACCGCTACCTACCACCACAAGCTCCCCCAGGGCCCCATCCCTACTCATCATCTAACCCACACGCACATGCGCAGTATCGCACACCCAGTGCCTCCCCACACACACACACACACACACACAGGGCGTCACCTGGAGTCTCAAGGAGCTTCCGAAAATAGTTCTTGTTTGTTTTGTTTGTGACACCAAAGGATTCCTACCTGGACAGCTCCTACACACACACACACACACACACACACACACACACACACACACACACACACACACACATAGTATCATCATAATCATCATTAGGTTAGATTCATTCAATTATGTTATCTCATATTTTGTGATTTTTTAATACCAACTTTCTCTCCACGAAAGACCGAACAGCTTGTTAGTGATTCACCGACATTCTTGTTTTTCTTTGCTGTGTAAAATGCCAGTGGTTGTAGGACACGCACCAGTACCACCACTACCAGCAGCAGCACCAACAGCAACATAGTAGTGTTTGTGAGTAGTTGTTGCAGTGAGTATGAGCGGGATGAAGAAGATGTGGTCACTTTATTATTATTCTTGTCGTTGTTGTTATTATTGTTGTTGTTGCTGTTGTTGTTATTACTCATATCATCAGCATCATCAGTATCATCAACATCATCATCTTCTTCTTCTTCTTCTTCTTCTTCTTCTTCTTCTTCTTCTTCTTCTTCTTCTTCTTCTTCTTCTTCTTCTTCTTCTTCTTATTATTATTATTATTATTATTATTATTATTATTATTACTTCTACTACTACTACTACTACTACTACTACTACTACTACTACTACTACTACTACTACTACTACTACTACTACTACTATTACTACTACTATTACTGCTGTTACTGCTGTCTGCTGTTATGCTAACTGCTATTGCTAGTACTATTATTACTACATCTACAGTTATTATCATTGCTGCTGCGACCACAGCTATTACTACTTTTATTGGTGTTACTACCACAAATACACCTCCTCCACCACCGTTACCAAAAACAACAGCAACAACTACTACTACTATTGCTTCTTTTACTACTACTACTACTACTACTACTACTAATACTAATACTGCTACTACTACTAACCACCACCACCACCACCACCACCACCACCACCACCACCACCACCACCCCACCACCACTACTACTACTACTACTACTACTACTACTACTACTACTACTACTACTATTACCACCACCACTACTACTGTTACTTGTCAGTGGTGTTTACCTTTCTCTTGGTCTGCAGTAAACATCTCATTCAAACACCATTTTATCACCTGTTATTTCTGTCTCTTCTTACTACTGTTTTCTCCACATTCTCCCCGTGCATCCTGCGTTCCTCCTTCCACCTTTCGTACTTTCTCTCTCACTCTCCTGACCAATTTCATCGTGGTCAAATATCCGTTCTCTCTTTCCTCCTTTTTCAGACCTTTTTTTCACTCCTCTCTCTCTCTCTCTCTCTCTCTCTCTCTCTCTCTCTCTCTCTCTCTCTCTCTCTCTCTCTCTCTCTCTCTCTCTCTCTCTCTCTCTCTTGTGCTTCCCACCCCTTCAGACCTCTACTTCCCTCCATCCCCCACTCCTGCCCACCTCTCTCCTCCTCCTCCTCCTCCTTCTGCAGACTGGCGGGTGAATGTTCTCTGTAACCATCGCTTGTCCGCTCTGACCTTGAGCTCCTGGGTCGCCCGGAGACTGCTGCTGCAACGCCTCACTCCCTCTCCTCTTCCAACTCTCTCTCCATTCTCTCTCCCTTTCCACCTACGTGTTATGCATCCTCTCTTCCCCTCGTCTCATTACCTAGATATCTACAAACATACACACACACACACACACACACACTCTCTCTCTCTCTCTCTCTCTCTCTCTCTCTCTCTCTCTCTCTCTCTCTCTCTCTCTCTCTCTCTCTCTCTCTCTTTACAGTGTCACTTCTTTCTCTCTCTGTCTGTCTCTCTCTCCCTCCCCACTTTCTCTTTCTCTCTTTCTCTCTCTCTCTCTCTCTCTCTCTCTCTCTCTCTCTCTCTCTCTCTCTCTCTCTCTCTCTCTCTCTCTCTTTCCTCTTCTTGCTTCCTCTCTTCTTACGTTCCGTCTTCCTCACTCTCCTCATTTCTGTGATCCAGCCCCATGTTTTCTTGCTTGCTCTCCTCCTCCTCCAGCGCCTCTCACCGGAATTCTCCTCCCCCTTTCGGCCTCTCCTTCCATTTCTCCAAGTACTTTCAGCGCTCCCTCTTGTTGTTTTCTTCCATACTTTATATATATATATATATATATATATATATATATATATATATATATATATATATATATATATATATATATATATATTCTCTCTCTCTCTCTCTCTCTCTCTCTCTCTCTCTCTCTCTCTCTCTCTCTCTCTCTCTCTCTCTCTCTCTCTCTCTCGTATCCTAAACTTTCTTTAATGTTTCGTATATTTGTATTATTTTTTTCTTTTCTTCCATCTTTTCTTTATTGTTTTCCTTTTCATATTTAGTTTTTTCTTATATATATATATATATATATATATATATATATATATATATATATATATATATATATATATATATATATATATATATATATAAACGTCTCATGGTATTCTGTTACTTTTCCTATCTTCATCCTATCTCCTCCTCCTCCTCCTCCTCCTCCTCCTCCTCCTCCTCCTCCTCCTCCTTTTCCTCTTCCTCTTCGTCTTCTTCCTCCTCCTCCTCCTCCTCCTCCTCCTCCTCCTCTCGGTTCATTTTCCTGCATTCTTGTCTGCGCTTTTCTTTACATTTTTCTTTTTGTATTCGTTATTCATCTGTTTGCCGTCTTTCTTTCATTTACTTGGATAATAACGTGATGTTGTTTGCTTTTGTTTACATGTTTTCTGTTTTAAGATTATCCCTTCACCATTATCACTTCTTTGCATCTCATCACTTCCGGCTTGACTCATTCCTCAGCTCTCTCTCTCTCTCTCTCTCTCTCTCTCTCTCTCTCTCTCTCTCTCTCTCTCTCTCTCTCTCTCTCTCTCTCTCTCTCTCTCTCTCTCTCTCTCTCTCTCTCTCTCTCTCTCTCTGTGTGTGTGTGTGTGTGTGTGTGTGTGTGTGAAAGAGAGAGAGAGAGAGAGAGAGAGAGAGAGAGAGAGAGAGAGAGAGAGAGAGAGAGAGAGAGAGAGAGAGAGAGAGTTAAAACACCACACCATAAACCTGTTCACATTCATACATAACTCAAATTCACTCATTCATTCAAACACAAATGCATATATACATACATACATACATACATACATACATACATACATACATACATACATACATACATACATACATAAACATGAATTCGGACAAAAGATACAAGTAAAATGTATACAGTGATAGATTCGATAACACACACACGCAGACACACACACACCTAGATTAGTCTTACCGTTAGGATTAATGTTAAGCTTTTCCCCATCCCCTATGTACATTTTCAGTTTGTCAACTGCCTAAATAATAAACCGTTTATTATTATTATTATTATTATTATTATTACACACACACACACACACACACACACACACAAAAAAAAAAAAAAAAAAGAAAACAGAAACAGACAGACAGACAGACAGACAGACAGACAGACAGACAGACAGGAGAATAAGAATCATGAAAATGTATTCAACAGAACGCCGACTGCCATGAGTTGCTCACTTCCTCAGAAACACTAGGAAACTTTGCAGCAAGACACAAAGTAAACAAAGTAGAAGAAACATTTGCGGTATCTTGAGTTGCATCTGAAATATCAACACAACACAGCATTAGGGAGACCTGGGAGGAAGAACGCTTGTCTTGTGCTGTGTTGTGCTGTGTTGCGCTGGGTGCTTGGTAAGAGAAACGAGTTTACACGACAGGACGACTCTTGGTAACTTACTGCTTTTGTTGCACTGGGAGAGGAGGAAAAAAACTAGCTGTGCGTTGTTTTTGCGTCTTAGGACAAGGTTACGTCAAGCATTGCGTCACAGCACTTGGAGGGGCCTGCGAGGGGGAGAAGGAAGACTCGGAAAGCCGCACTTGTTCTGTCTGTGGGAAGTGAGGGAGTGCGTCTTGTGGGATAAATTCCGGCCTCTCCAGTTGGTAGATACTCAAAGCCCGAGTGTCAGGTAAATATTTTGTCTTCTACTCACAGCGAGCGAGGAACACTCACCACTTTGAGCGTCTGAATAAGAGATACGGTTTTCTACTCGTCGGGGTTCTTCAGGAAATGGCCGTTTAATAATAGGTCACTGTGTCAAGTGAATGGTTTCCCTTTCCACGCACAGTCCACAAGAAATGTTTATCCTTTGAGTTTCTGAATGACTGTAGCAATTTTGTTTCCCTCAAGGTTCTTTAGGGAATGCATTGTTTAATAATATACTCGTAGATCGATGTGTGTGTGAGGTTCAGTTCTGGTATGTGTATCGGCCGCGCCTCGCCTAATCTATTAATCATTTCACTGCGAGATAGTTCCCACAAATATTCGCAACTTTTAGACAACGTACTGAAGTCACTGAAGCTCTTTACCTGAAAAAAAAAAAAAAATGCAGAATTAACCCATCCTCTCTTCTTTTTCATGACTATCCGAACAATTCTTTACAGAGTTCTGAATGTCGATAAGCATAGCATTGAAAAGGTTAAAACATATTCAGTCCGAATCCGTTTAGACTCCCAACAAAACTTAGTCGAGCCAAACCTAATTCCAACAGTCTATATTGTATGTTATAATCTAGCTTAAACTAAGCTAACCCTTTATTTTATTAACCTAACCCTTTATTATTATTAACCTAACGCTTTATTATTATTATTAACCTAACCCGTTATAATTATTAACCTAACCCTTTATTTTCTGATGTTCGTATGTTATAATCTTGCTTAAACTAACCTAACATAATCAAACATAGCATAACCTAATCTAACCTAACCAAACACAGCCCAGCGTATCCCAAGAGTGCCTGCAAAGCCTTAACTTCATGTAATCCCCTTATTTTCGTATGTTCTTATAATCTAGCTTTAACTAACATAGCCCTAACTCACTCTAACATGAGCAAACATTGTATCACCTAATTTAACTTAACATAGCGCAGCGTATCCCTGAAATGGCTTAACTGTATATAATAAGCAGCTACACTTGAATTATCTGAAATGTTTCGTGCATTTCACGCACTCTCGCCAAACTGCACCGCCGTACCACCATTACATACGCCCCTTACTCTCCTATGCACGGTTACAAGTGAGTGCCATTACTCTGAAGGAACTTGGCGTAACTAGAAACAACTTGCAATACGGAGGAAGTACACTTAATAGGTCTGAAACTGCTACGGTATTTTTCAAGAGGGCTATTACTGATTTGGAACTATTTTCGCTTGTGTGTGTGTGTGTGAGAGACAGAGAGAGAGAGAGAGAGAGAGAGAGAGAGAGAGAGAGAGAGAGAGAGAGAGAGGAGAGAGAGAGGAGAGAGAGAGAGAGAGAGAGATGAGAGAGAGAGAGAGAGATGAGAGAGAGAGAGAGAGAGAGAGAGAACGTGATCGCCTAGTAGGATAAAACATAACTCACCAAAAAAAAAGAAAAAAATGGTGAGAGAAAGAAGATGATCAGGAAAGATATGAGAAGCAGAAGAAAGAAGGAAAGAAAAATTACGAGGGAGGATGAGGAGGAGGAAGAAAAGGAGGAGGAGGAGGACGAGAAGGAAGAGAAACAGAAGAGGTAGGAGAAGTGTGCAGGAGGCTGGAAAGTGTATAATACTTTGAGAAAATGTTGGTACTAAGAATCGCCTTCTGTGCGCGGTATGAGAAGTCTCGCCACTTTCATCACACACTTGTACCGACTTTCATCTGCTTGCAATTGGTCACTCGCCTCGGAGTATTGCCACACCTGCTTCCTTGCCCCCTTCAATTACACGTGCCGCACTAAGTCCAAGGCCACTCAACTGCCGCCTTTCTTTTCCTCTCGCTGTTGATCACTTAAATGGTGTTCTCACTTCTCTAAACGCTTTTTTGTACTCTTTCTTATACCCCATCACTCTTTTCCTCAACTTCCTTTAGATCTAGTATTTTATTTATCTCTTTCTCCTCTCTCTCTCTCATTTTTGTCATCGTATTATCAGGAGAAGGGGGAAGTGAGGAAAGAGTGAACTAAGAAATACTCGTCTCTACTCCTCGATGTTGCGTGGGTCGTCTGTAGCAGCGCACCCTCTCGATCCCTCTTCCTCTGGCAGCTCGCCCCACCCATCCACGACTGATGTATTTTGCATTGGGAAGAAAGAGGGTGAGCAGAAGGAGGAGGAGGAGGAAGAGGAGGAGGAGAAGGAGGAGGAGGAAGAGGAGGAAAAAAGGGGGCGAAGAGGAGACAGGGAAGGCGTGGGAGGTGATAAGAGAAATATAAGATGAAGAGAAGCAAATAGAGGAGAGAGGACGTGAAGAAAGGCAAAGAATCGCAAACACGAAAACATGGAAAAGACAGCCTTTGTGAGAAATAAAAGGGAAAGAGCGTCTTTCCCTCCAGGGTGTAATAATGAAGAAATAACTCTCTCTCTCTCTCTCTCTCTCTCTCTCTCTCAGTCTCTCTCTCTCTCTCTCTCTCTCTCTCTCTCTCTCTCTCTCTCTCTCTCTCTCTCTCTCTCTCTCTCTCTCTCTCTCTCTCTCTCTCTCTCTTCTCTCTCTCTCTCTCTTCCCCCTCCCCCCCGGAGATAATAACTAGAATAACACGAACATTACCAGGTGACAAGTCCGCCTCGTTTGCGTCACTTCAGCACCAAACATTTTAGGTTTCGTTTTCACTTTTATTTCGTACATTTCAGCCTTAGGTGCCGCTAAAGCTGTCAAGGAGCAATTTGGTTGGTTGCCTTATGTCTTTCTTTGCCTTTGTGGGAGTCTTTGTGGGCCAGGTTGTATTTTTAATGATACAGTTTTAAAGTAAATGTTACTCAAAACGGGTGTCTTTATATTTAAACTGTGTTTTGTAAATAATAATGGACTGCTTTATTCATTTTCGTTTCTCTCATCTGGTTGCAAGTGTGCTTTTTAATTTAATTTTTTTTTGCGGGGGATCGACTTTCACTTGCTCTTTTCGTTTCTTTATTTTTATATTCTCACTTCCTTTCACTACTTTTTTTTGTATGTATATTTGTTTTGGTTCTTTTCTTTCCTTTATCTGGTCTCCTCTCGTGCACTCCCGCGCTGTGTCTTCTCTTATCTCGTGTTTCCGTTTTCAGAAATTTAGACTTTCGGGGTTTTATTATGAAGTAAACATTTTTCTTTTCCTCGCTTTTCATCATCCTGTTGTGATGACGATTGTAGTTGTTATGGTGGTGGTGGTGGTGGTGGTGGTGGTGTGGTGGTAGTAGTAGTAGTAGTAATAGTAGTAGTAGTAGTAGTAGTAGTAGTAGTAGTAGTAGTAGTGGTAGTAGTAGTAGTAGTAGTAGTGTCTTCTTCTTCTTCTTCTTCTTCCATCTACTGTTACAATGATAGCTATAACATAACCATTGACGCTACCACCATCACCACCACCACAACCACCACCATCATGAACAACAATAAAAACTCCTTTTGTGTACTACTACTACTACTACTACTACTACTACTACTACTACTACTACTACTACTACTACTACTACTACTACTACTACTACTACTACTACTACTACTTCTACTACTACTACTACTACTACTACTGCTGCCGCTGCTGCTTTTTCCACTATAGTATCAGTTATGCTGTTCTTTTTGTGGCTGTTATTTTTATCGTTTGGTGTTATTGTCCTTACTGCTGTTGTAGCTGTTGTTGCTCTTGTTAATTCTACTGTTGTTGCTACTGATGCTCCTTTTGTTCAAGTCTTCTTCTTCTTCTTCTTCTTCTTCTTCTTCTTCTTCTGTTACAGTAACATCACCACCACCATCGACGTCATATTCACTACCGTCATCACCACCACCACAACCATCATGATCACCATCCTCGCCACCACCACCAACAACGTTAACAACAACAACAAAAACAACAACAACAACATAAGCAGCAGCAAAACAATGGTATAAGCCCCGAAGTAATATCAAAGTTATATTTAGCATTGATCAGACCTCATCTGGGATATCTTATGTTGTTCTGTTCCTTTTATTAGGACGTACAAAGGAGAATGGCTATAAAAATACAAGGGATGCGAAATATTTCTTACGAGAGAAGATTAAAGTTTTTAAATTAACATTAGTTAGAGAGGCGTAGATTAAGAAGGGATCCACCAGAGCTATTTAAGTGACAGAGGGGATATAATGAGTGGACTATAAACAAATTTCTCGGTACTCGTAATCACCAAAGGACTAGAAGTAACGGGTTCAAGATTAATACATTTACATTTAAGAGAACGATAGGAAGATATTGCTTCTCAAATAAAGTGGTAGATGACTAGAATAAAATCAGTAATCAGGTTATTATTGCGGAGTCATTAGGGAGCTTTAAAAGAAGATTAGACAGATTTATGAATGGAGAAGATAAAAATGTATATTCTGTATACAGGAATTCCTACTCTTTTTATTTAATGTTCTTATAAGCATCAATACCTACTATTGATACAGCAACAGCAGCAACAGCAGCAGCAGCAACAACAGCAACAACAACAACAACAATTACCACTACCACTACCACTACCACTACTACTACTACTATTACTATTGGTATTTCTACTACTACTACTATTACTGCTACTGCTCCTCCTCCTCCTCCTCCTCCTCCTCCTCCTCCTCCTCCTCTCCTCCTCCTCCTCCTACTACTACTACTACTACTACCGGCACCACCACCGCCACCACCACCATAACCACACGCATTGCCAAAACTCATAACAGTAGCAACACGAACCGTCCCATTTGTACTGACACTATCACTTCGTCTTGGCTCCCAGCATCTCCCCTTCACTTCTCCCCTCCTTCCTTTTTGCTCCGCATCTTGGCGTCTCCACTCCTCTGCCTCCTCACACACTCTCTCCTCCTCCGCCTCGGTCTTTCAATATATTCTCTAACGTACCACGTCTCCAGAGGGCGTGAGTTCTTGAGGTGATGAAGGAAGGAGGTGGGAGACAGTGTTAATAGTGGTTGTGGCTTTCGCAAATCGACTACATGGCTCTCATAGTGAATTCTTTGACAGCTAGTTAGTGTGGTAATTTGTCAGTTTGATGAGTGTGGTGAATGCTGACTAACTTTTCTTTCCCATTCGTTTCTTGTTAGTTCATTCGTTATTTTGTTCCTTAATTAGTTAAGTGCGTAATTAGTAACCTGGTTTGCCATTACGCGCGCGCACAGACACACACACACACACACACTTATTTAACAAGGCAGTAGGCGTGACATTTGAGTTGATGGGTAAGGAAGTGGGTTGTGCCTACCTATATATTGATTACTGCTGTTGTTGTTGTTAGTGGTGGTTTAGTAGTAGTAGTACTTGTTATTATTGTTGTTGTTGTTGTTGTTGTTGTTGTTGTTGTTGTTGTTGTTGTTGTTGTTGTTGCCGTCGTCGTCCATGTCGTTGTCTTCTTTCTTGTTTCGTTACTTCTGCAAGAATACTTTATTTCCCTTTGTTTTTGTGTCTGCTTAAGTGAAGGCTATGAGAGTGCAGCCAGGTCACCAAAATATTACGAAGAAGAAGAAGAAGAAGAAGAAGAAGAAGAAGAAGAAGAAGAAGAAGAAGAAGAAAGGAAGAGAAGGAAATGGAGGAGGAGGAGGAGAAGGAGGAGAAGAACGAAATCAGAGCTATCTCACTGCAGTTTTTTGCTCTTGAATCCCAAATTAAACTCTCTCTCTCTCTCTCTCTCTCTCTCTCTCTCTCTCTCTCTGTTGCTAAGGTCACCTGAAAATTGAAAATGGCTTATCTTTACAACATTTTTACTACGAATAATTATAACAGTATCATTAGTAATCATTCATTTAATATCTTACATTTAATCACATGACGTATTATGGGGAGAGGGAAGAAAGAAGAAAGCTGTACTAATAACGAATTTTAATGGAGCAACACTGGGAACTTTCAGCGATAGAGCAAATTACGATAAATGCTCAGATAAATGCTCCGGGTTTCCTTCCTCCCTCTTATCTCTTCGAGTGAGTGCACGGACCACAGCTAGTCAAGCATTTCCCTGCATCTCCACGCCCATCTCTGCGGATTCAACCGCTCCCCCTTTTGCTCCTGCTGCTCCTCGGTGCTCCACTTTTTCCCCTACTCAATTATGACATTTCAATCCTTTATGTTCAACGATTAGATTTTTCTGTGATATTCTTTGATTTTTACTCTATCTTTGGAGGAGGGAACGTGCCTGTGGTGCGTGTTTACGACCGACGCGTGGTGCTAGTGTGTGTGTGTGTGTGTGTGTGTGTGTGTGTGTGTGTGTGTGTGTGTGTGTGTGTGTGTGTGTGTGTGTGTTTCCGGTGTATGGTGTGGGTGTGTTCCAGGCTTGTGGTTGGAAAGTGTTCTAAGTGTGCTGAAGTGTAAGGAAGCACATGCTAATAAGAAGGCTTCTAGATCGTGACAGTAATTCCAATTTCTGAACCAGACCGCGCAGAAGGAATGGGGCAATCTCAAAAAGCTGTTCAATGTAGATTTGAAATAATTCTGTTTTAAGATCAAATTCCCAAGATTTTCTTGAGTTTTCATATTTTCCATTTGCAGTGTTGCGCATCATCTAGAATTTGTTTAATTTTTATTGTTTTGTTCTCCTTAGTTGCAGTTTCTATTTTAGCCAATAGACATTCATCATAATTAAACTTTCTAGGGTTAATTGGCTGAAATCATAAAATGATATCTCGTGAAGAAGTTCATTAAGGGACTGACGTGTGACATGGCGTCATAGATTCCTTAAACTTAAGTTCTGTCAGTGTCCAAGCAGAAGAAATATTCAGATTCTCAAATTCCATGCGATCTACAATGAATGGACGCAAAGGAGTGGCGCGCAAAATTGTGGCGATGTTTTTTTGTCAGCAAGAATATTCGCAAAAACTTAAAAATCGCTGAAGTGATCATGTATTAAGTTAGTCACTGTTCTGTCATGGTTAATCGAATTTCGTTACTCAACAGACAACGAATGTTATCTGCAGTATGTGACGAGCATCTAGTGTGCCATTGTTGATTACTGGAATCGAGTGTTGAGGGAAAAAAGTATATTGCTCTGCATGGATTAAAAATCCGTCTTAAAATACTGTTGTCTGTTCCTCTAATAACCCGGCGAAAGTGGCTAGTTTTCGAGAGAGTGGTGTAGGTATGATGCGTACACCGCTCTGCCGTCATTAAAAACTTAGCGTCCACGTTGGTGCAGACTCTTGCAGCTCACAGGGACTGAGAACAGAGGCACATGGGTGGGAAGATATGTGAAAGAGTTAACACATCAGTATTCTGTGTAAACCGTGAACATAAAATAAAATTACGAGGGTGCAAATGAAAAACTCAAATATAGATATTGCATTATATTTCAAACATAACCTTATATAACTGCGCCAACATTTATTTCTGAAACATAACAAAAGTAATATTTAGGCAACGCTATCTCATTGGAGTGAGGCAGCTGTAAACAAAAGAGAGTTGCCAGCTGCATGTGCACTTTCTTCCGTCACTCTCCTTTCTTTTGGAAAGCCTCACATTTTCTCTCTAAATTTAAAATGTTTACTGTGACAAGGTCTGTGAGGTGAGAGCGAGGGTGAACCTGTCACTGCCACGCCCTGTCCTGCCGAACCTGTTGCGGACTGTCAATGCAAGGGTGAGTGATGCGAATAGGGCGTCAGGACCAGGGCAGTGACACGCACGGCAACTAGGAAACGGATGCACATGTCATTGTTATATTTCATTTACACTTTAAGACCAATATAAAGATATAAAAGCGTGAACCGAGTGCGGAAAACGCCGCCTCACAAAGAGAAAATAAGAGTCCAAATAGTAAATAATCAATGTGGATTTTGAAGGTGACCTAATACTCCTCCCCTGAAGATGTCAGATACTAAAATGTTCCGAGTAGGAAAAAGGAAGGTGATTCGAGTGAGAACTTACCACTACACGTGATGAAATCCAATATTACTCATGTAACTCCTACCTTATTGAAAAAAAAAAAAAAAAAAACATGCATGAAGGAAAACAATGTTATAAACTTATTGATTCTTTTTAACTACATCGTAGTATCAAATAAAATGCATCGCGAAATGCAGCAAATGTGTCTCATAATTCAAGAGAATTCAATGTTAACTGAAAACACGACACGTGTGTCTGCCGCCAGGAGCAGGTGATGGCTGACGCATGCTGGCTGTGTAACGGAAAAGAACACTTGTGGCAAATCTATCTATCTATCTATCTATCTATCTATCTATCTATATATATATATATATATATATATATATATATATATATATATATATATATATATATATATATATATATATATATATATATATATATATATATATATATATATATATATATATATATATATATATATATCCTAGAATTCATCAAATATATTTTACAAAATCCGAGAAAACAAAGAGATTATTCCTTTTCCCTAACCCGAATTAAGTTATCATTGTAGAGCGAAACTTAAAAGTAATTAATAATTAAACACGAAGTTCTTCCGTATTCCTTTTCAGCAAGGGCTACGCACACACAAGTATATCATTAGCCTTGGCCCGTGTAATGTATCTGAACCACCTAACCACTGAATTCTGTAACCCTGAGAAACCCTCCCCCTTTACTGAGTTATTTCAGCAGAACAGAGCAACCACGGGCTTTTCCGCAAGTCAGCAAAGAAGCATTAGTCGTGGAAGGACCCAAACACATCTGGAGTGGAGAAGGAAGAGGTGGAAGCGGGAGTGGCTTTCCCTTGGTGATGGAGCAGGTAGCGGGGCCGGGGGGCGGGAGGAGACGGTGGCAGGCAGGGTGGAGGAGGGGGAAGTGGCAGTAGTGATGGAGGGTTGAGAGGCTGTGGTGGAGGTGGGGAAGTGTGGAGTGACGGGGAGACGGGGGAAGTCGGGTCTCTGAGAGTAACTTGCCACGAATGGCAAGTCCTTGATGCCTGTCGAGGTGTCGAGGAGACAGAGGGTGAAAGTGGAGAGAGAGAGAGAGAGAGAGAGAGAGAGAGAGAGAGAGAGAGAGAGAGAGAGAGAGAGAGAGAGAGAGAGAGAGAGAGAGAGATTTTTCGCATTTGGCGTCGTATACCTTGGAAGGAAGAAATGATAAACAAGTGAATAAATAAGCCTAGTGAAAACGAGTCATCCTTAGTTACAAATGTGCCACAGAAAATTTACATTAACAATCTCAGTTTTCAGCATTCCCTTAACAAAAATATTTGAAACTTCTCTTACAACAACACTTCCCAGTGGAAAAAAGGGTGAAAAGAAAAAAAGAATCAGTTTATTCGTGAATAAAATGGGGATAGAAAAATACTGATTACCATTTGCATATATTAATGGCCATGGAAAGTGTTTAAATGTGAGAGTCAAAATTGTGATCGGAGAATAGATAGAGTCGAGCGCTGTCTCGGTGGAATGAATCAAGGAGGAAATACTGACACTCTATAATAGTTTTGGAAATAAATAGATAAACAGATTAAACGCGAACGAGAAAATCAAGGAAAAAGTGCAAAATGATACTTATCAAGCTATTCATTATATACTTACTTAAAACGACTGGAAAAACTATATAGATTATTATGCGTCAGGAAGATGACGCCAGTAAGCTCGTGTTTGTGTAGAAAGGTGGTGTAGCAAAAGAGAGGCATTCTAGCTATCGAAAGATCAATAGAGGTTACAGAGGGTGACATAGGAACAGAAGAAACCGTACTTGTTGGCGAGTAAGAAGTGCTCTCGTGGTCAGACGTCAAGCAGCCTGCCACGCTTATTTACAAAATGTTTTACCTTAATCGCAAATCTTCTGATCTGCCAAGAATCTGTGAGTTGTCGTATACTCGTACTTTTAAGAAGACTCAGCAGATCAGAAAACTTAATATTGACGGAAACAAAGCACATTGGGAGTGAATTGCGTTGTGTTACTCGACTACTGACCGTGATTATGCTACTGCTTGTGGAAAGTAACCTAATGCGAAGGAAGAATAAATAGCAGCAGGCGTCCTGGCCCTTACTAAGCTATTCATGATACGGTACACTATCTAATTTAAAGTAAGGAATATTGGGTACTAAAGAAGATCCCTGTGTGTGGAAGAACTGGTTATGATAACGTAAGCCCCTAGAATGATTTAGAAAGGACATTGAAGCGTCCTGACACTGCGGCGCATCACGGCAATATCTTTTACATTCATGAAGTAAAAGAAACGAGATAGAGTATGACTTAGATGTAGAATAATTATATAAAATCCTGAACGAAGCACAGGCTCATATACATTGTCCTGAAATGCCATTGGCTTTGACGTAAGAATAATTCGTAAATAAACGCACGCGACGTTTTAATTATAATCTCCACAATTTACAGGTGCTAAATTTTGATGAGTTAAAGCGCAGGTATCCAAGCGAATCTTCCCACAGAGTTATATTACATTATATTGGAAGTTCTTGATCATACCGGCGAATAAGTTCTTCCTATTCTGCCACTCTGAGCCTCTAAAGTGTTGGCTGCATGTCGGCTATCGTGAAATACGAGAACAGTGGTGGCGGGGCAAACGTGTTTCATCGAATGAGCGGCAATTATCGGTATTTTTACGCCGCAGATTCATTCCAGCAAGGCAGCGCTGTGTGTGTGCCAGTGTGCCGACCAAAGAAACTTACCTCTAGGGAGTTGTCATCCTCTTTCATGCATCTTCTGTGTTCATTGTCGTCTTGTGAATTAAGTGTCTCTCAGTGTAACGTTAATTTTTGCAGATTTTTGTGATTTTTCTCATCTCCCCACATTTTATTTTTTTTTGGTTATTTCTTTTGCTTTTATGTATTTATTAGTTTTGCTTTCTTCTTCCTGATTTTGTTATCTCTCTCTCTCTCTCTCTCTCTCTCTCTCTCTCTCTCTCTCTCTCTCTCTCTCTCTCTCTCTCTCTCTCTCTCTCTCTCTCTCTCTCTCTCTCGTTCGCTCGCTCGCTCGCTCCGTTTTTTCTAAAAAACAACATTCTATTTTTTTTTTATTTCATGAATATTTTCTCGTCATCATTGTTGTTCATTTACTCTTCGTCCTTGTGTCTGACTATTCGTTTTCAGCGGTGTGTCTTTCTTCCTATATTTATTCATCATCATGATCATGATGATTATCACCATTATTTTCAGGAACATGATCATAATCGTCAGCAGCAGCAGCAGCATCATAAACTTACTCTTACCTTTACTACTACTACTACTACTACTACTACTACTACTTCTTTTATTACCATTACTTCTACTGCTTTTATTGTTATAATAATAATCATTATCATTATTCTCCTCCTCTTCTTCCTCCACCATGTCCTTACATTTTCTCCCCAACCTCACCATGACCACCACCACCACCACCACAAAGACGCACCAACCACCATGTAACCAGACCCCGTAACCGCCCAAAGACATTGTTTACTGTGGGCGTGGGAACGAGCACCGTCTCGCCCACTCCAATGCACCAGACTCTGCCAGTGCGGCGCGGAGAGGAGGGAGGGGCGTCGAGCGTGGTGAAAGGGAAGGCAGCCCAATAATAATGCCCCACGAGGCAGCTTTTCCTCAACTCGTCTTTCTTGAAGTACGCCAAAGCGCTCGAATTCCCGCGCCGGTGATTCAAGTAACAGTTTTATGCTTGATCACGATTTGAGGTTCATCCACGATTCTGTGGCCTCGTTCACCTGTGCTTCTTTATGCTTCATTCAGCAGGTGAGTACGTGTCTGCCTCACGGAATCATGAAGGTGCGAAGGCCGCGTCGCAAGGCTGTGGAGTTATGAAGGAAGGTGATTTGGGGACATGGAGAGGGTGTCAGCCCGGTCAGCGTGTTATCTAGGATGAAGGGTGGGTTGTATGCAGGGAAAGGTGTGTGTGTGTGTGTGTGTGTGTGTGTGTGTGTGTGTGTGTATGTATGTATGTGTGTGTGTGTGTGTGGGTGTGTGTGTTCCTTTTTTTTGACGGGTGTTTTTACATTTTTGTATCATTATTGCATTCACTATTATTATTATTATGGTATTATACTGTTATTATGTTCTGTATTTTTTTTTTTTTTGTGCATATTATGTATTGTATGTATTATTCCTGCTGAAGAGTGTGTTTGAGTTTATTTATTTTAGTCAATGTGTGTGTGTGTGTGTGTGTGTGTGTGTGTGGTCTCTCCACGTATCAAATAGAAACCATAGTTAATTACTGGCGCGGTATCTTGTTCATAAAAGTTGCATTAATCGCTCCTCCTCGACTCACATTATACCTCTCACGATCGGAGTTTTGATGGCAGCTTACTTGAGGGAAGGGGAGAGAGTTCCCTTGAAACTAAACACAGTACCATGAATATAAGGAGGATGAATGGCTCCCTTAATGATTGCGGTGTGATGAATGCCCAGCGCAGCGCCGCATGAATAGTCAAAGGGGAAAAATGTCTACTCTCTTTTTCACTGTTTTCTTTGTAGTTTACTTTCTATAAAATTATCTTTCATAGAGACGCGCGAACGGAAAAGCGTAGGGTAAACAGAGTAATAAATGAGAAATTATTGTGCATCGTCTAGTTTAAAGATATCACGAATAACTATTTCACTAGTTTTGTATGTATATTTTTTTTTTTCATATCTTTCCACAGAGACACGCAAACAGAACACTATAACGTGAACAAAGTGAAAAAAGAAAACATTTGATTGTGCTTCCCAGTTTAATATGATCACAAATCGCTATTTCACTGGTTTCTGTACATTTATTTATTTATATTTTCATTACATCATCTTTTCATAGAGACTCGCCAACAGAACACCGTAATGTAAATAAGGTCATTGAGAAACCGTGTATTTTCCAGTTTAAAGTTGTCATGAATCGCTATTTCACTCTTTTTTTTTTATTACTTCTTGAACGTTACCTTTTCATAAACCCGTAGCGTAAATAAAATGAAAAAAGAACTTGTATACTTTCTAGTTGTCTATCACGAACGCTATTCCACCGATTTCTGTACAGCAGTCTTTCCGTAACATTACCTTTTTCATTGAGCTAGGTAGAAACACACGAACAGAACACCGTAGCGTAAAACAAGCCGCGTCGCTCGAAGAAAATACGTGTATCAAGGTGTGGAAATGTTGAGTGCGTAACTGAACTTCACCTCGTTGCAGATATTCATGCATCCTGCCTTTGATGAACAGCGCTAAAACCCACCATTGAGAGAGGGATAGAGAGAGAACCCGTAGGTGTTATATATATATATATGTTCTTCCGATGTTACGCCCTTTCGTCTCATCCTCCGTGCTGTTTTTGTTCACCTGATCCCTTGTTTTTAATTCTGTAACATCACCTCTCTTTTTCCTCCAAGACATCATCTTTCTTATTCATTCTGTAATATTACCTGTCTAAGTTCCGTTCCTTCTACCTTTACTACGCGAATTCACGAAGGAACTCACCGACAAGAAATTTCCGGCACAGTTCGAGACACCATCCATTCTAATAACGAAAAGAAAGTTCTCTCAGTATTTGGACCAAACTCTTCTACCTGACTCTTCTTGCTATTCCAGAGATGATTGAAGGTCTTGCTTTCTGTGTGTGTGTGTCTATGTGTGTGTGTGTGTGTGTGTGTGTGTGTGTGTGTGTGTGTGTGTGTGTGTGTGTGTGTGTGTGTGTGTGTGTGTGTGTGTGTGTGTGTGAGAGATTTGTGTTGCCTTGTTCTTTTCTGATTTGCCGTGGCTGTGTTGTTGTTATTTCATCCCTCGACAATAACGCTCTCTCTCTCTCTCTCTCTCCTCTCTCTCTCTCTCTCTCTCTCTCTCTCTCTCTCTCTCTCTCTCTCTCTCTCTCTCTCTCTCTCTCTCCTCTCTCTCTCTCCTCTCGTCCTTTTCTACTCTATTTTCGTTCGCTTTCCTCTCTTCTCTTTCATCTGTCCTTTTCCATTGTGCATACTTCTTTCTCGTGTCATATCTCTTTTCTTTTCTCTTTTTTTTTTTTTTTGTCTTTCTCTCCTCCAATTACTTCGCCTTTTCTATTTTTTTCTCTCTGTCGTTTCCTTTGTTTTCTTCCCTCTTCTGTTTTTTCTTTCACTTTCTCCTTCTTTCCTACCTGTTCTCTGTCCCCTTTCTGCTACCTCTCATCTACTTGTCAGTTCTATCCTGAGCTTTAGTTTCTGTTATTTTTCCGTGTTCTCCTTTTAGTCTCATCACACCTCTCTATTGTCTCATCTAACTCAAATTATTCGCGGTAGCTCTCTCTTTTCTCTTCCCTTCATCTACTATTCGGCCCTATTCTTATTTTTATTCTCTTTTTTAGTTTCATTCCATCTCTCTGTGTTCTACTTTTGCTCAAAACACACGCGGCAACTCTCAATCAATCTCCTTCGATGTCCTAACTTTTGATGAACGCAAACTCTACATGTAACTTTCCTCTGCGAGATTCAGGACTCACTCATGACCAGCTGTTGCAACGCGGCCGTTTTCCTTGTAGTAATTATGTCAACAGGATTGATTTATTAAAACATGTCAAACGGGGACGAAAAAGAAAAGCGTTGATTTATGTGACTTTTTTTTTTTTTTTATTTGTTTGACATTTATACTTTCTCAGACACACAGACACGGAGCGGATGACCCGTGGCCTTCTCATCTTCCTGCTTGATTTTCCTCTCCTTTCAATTTTTTTTTTTTTTTTTAGTTTTTTTGGTCTGTCTTATCTTTATTTTCTTCCTCCGCCTCGTTTTCCTCCTCTTCTTCCTCCTTTTCTTCGTCGTCCTTCTCGTCATCTTCATAGTTTCTTATAACTCAGTTTTCCTCCTCCTCCTCTTCCTCTTACCCGTGCACCTTCCAAACGAAAACTCCTATTGCCTCCATCTCGCGCTAGTTTATGAAACTCAGGGACGCGGGATGACATCAAGTTTTTTTTTCATTAGAGGATTAAGAAACAAAAAACCATCTCATTGTTATTATTAAACTCACTGAATCCACTCGTCCTCCATAAAAAAATTAAAAAAGCGTTACGTTGTGCTATTGTATCTTTCCCAAAGGTTTTCCCGAGAACTGCCGCTATTGTTGCTTTTCCATTATTTGAGTGGTAACACCAATTTAAGTTTGTCAGTTTGTTTTCTACATTTTTCACTCCTCACCTTATGTAGATTTCTTTGGTCACGGTGGCTTTTGTTGAAGGATTTTCAGTTTAAATGGAAATAGGGTGGACGAATCGATGGGACGCTGCGTAGCTATGCATGAACCAAGCAGCATCGGTGATGACTGATATCGATTGCAGATAATTGTGGCGTAGGAAGTGGTGGCAGAGCTGGCGGCGGCGGCGGCGGCGGCGGCGGTGGTGGTGGTGGTGGTGGTGGTGGTGGTGGTCCTGGTCAAGATGGCGGCGGCAGAGGCAAAGGCGGTGTTGGCCTGGGACATAAATTTGTAATAGCGACAGTGTGTGTAATGACGCTATTTTTCGTGAGTTTTTGGACGGAGGACGGCCGAGGCTGAGATGCGATGTTAGGGTGCTTTGAGTTCGATGAGGCGGAAAGTGATGAAGGGTGTGCTTGCACTGGTGTGGAGGTGTGGCAATCCGCGGAGGATGTGTCTGAAACATCTGCAGGAATGATAGGTCTCTCTCCATCTGCGTGATCTCACAGCAGGCGACACGACGATATCCCTCTCTTAACTGTATTCAGCCCCCATTATGTGATATTACAAACCCATTGATCTAACTAGCATATCAGATTAAAAAAGCATTCACATAAAAGAGGAAAAATGTAGCTGGAGATCAAAGCAGTGGCGTGTTGGCAATAATAGAGGAGACTTCAATTATCAAAGCGTCGAGGGAGAATCATAAAAGCGCGCGTACACCTTACAGCAGTTCCGGAGATGCTTGGGTGAAGGAAAATAAGACAAGAAAAGAACGCGTGCTCCATGCTATGCGAAAAGCTTCTTCTGGTTTCTGGAGAAAACAGCGATGACATTGGCGGCGGAGGGAATTAAATATATGTATTTCGTTTCCTTTCTGTGCATTCTTGAATTTTTCCCCTTTAATCTCTTTTCAGATCCTACTCACACGAGGGCATGTATTCATAATGGAAAGGCAGCATGTAGCTTTTCACTGAAGCCTTTTCTTTCCCACGCTGCGCAGGTTGGGAGAGAGAAAGAGAGAAAGTCAGACAGGAAGGCAGACAAATAGATTGACCCACACACACGCACACGCACACACACACAACACACACACACACACACACACACACACACACACACACACAGACACACACACACACACACACACAGACACACACACACACACACACACACACACACACCACACACACACACACACACACACACACACACACACACACACACACACACACACACACACACACACACACACACACACACACACACACACACACACACACACACACACACACATACTTCCTGGAGCTCCTCTTTCGTGTCCTGCTGGCGGGTTGCGTTTTCACCAGCGAGAATTATTTGTAGATGTTTGTATAATTGTAACATGCTGCCACCAGTTTCCAATATATTTCGTAATTTTGTCAAACTTTTTCGCACACATGCCAATTTAGTGCAGCAGATTCTTTTTTTATCTTTGTAATAATGAATATACAAGTTTAATACGTAATTTTCTTAATAACTTCTTATATTCATTATTATGTTACGAAAGTTAAACTTTGCACATTGTTATAGTTTATAAGTTATGCACATAATATACTTACAAAGCCACTTCACACGAACCATTAACATGTGAGGCCTCTACTAGTGTATTCACAAAATCGCCTTAACTCACGGTTTCCATTATCTTGTTTTGCTCTTTTTTCATTAATATTTAGACCAAACTTATGTTTCAACAAATTATATATAGTGTGATGGTGATGTCAACCAAATACTGGCACGTCACACTGCTGCTGCTGTCCCTCTCCCCCCCTTTTTTTTTTTAACACATCTGCATATAAGAGAGAGAGAGAGAGAGAGGAGAGAGAGAGAGAGAGAGAGAGAGAGAGAGAGAGAGAGAGAGAGAGAGAGAGAGAGAGAGAGAGAGAGGAGAGAGAGGAGAGAGAGAGAGAGAGAGAGAGAGAGGGAGAGAGAGAGGAGAGAGAGAGAGAGAGAGCATTTGCTGACGTAAAGCTGTTCGCTGATAATGCAAGCTCGTATCCTGCCAGTGTTAACCTGCACTCGCGTCCTGTCAATGTTATCTCCTGCTTGCTTAATGTCCCTGCTACCCGGATCTTCACGAATCCTCTTTTCAAAGTTCAATGCGATACAAAAATGTTGCTTTTCATTAAGGAACATATAACCTGTTACTTGCTGTACCTGTACCTCTAGAGCATCACCTACATGCCTACCTTTGTCTCTGATGGCCCTAGATTTGCTTTATTTAGGGTTCAGAAACCACACGAGGCCGACTGTCTCACCAGGTGACACCCAAAAATAAAGAACGCACTCTCTTTACCACACCTAGGAACATAAGAAATAAAGGGAACTGCAGCAAAACATGACGTCTGCACGTGGCAGCTTCAACATGAGACATACTTGCCTGTTTCCACTTATCTCTATCCATGAATTTATCTAATCTTCTTCTAAAACTGCTTTTCTTTTCATTAAAGAACACGTCTCTATTTCAAACTTTTTTTTTTTTTGCGTGACTGTGGCATTACGTAGGTTATCTATACCGTGTTTTGGATTTTTCTTTTAGTTTTAAAGTTTCCTGGAGCTATAATTATTCTTCTTGCAAAAGCTACACATATATTGCATTTTAATTGCAGCTTATCACAGGTCTGTTTCCGTCTTTGTATGTGATTTTTTGCAGCCGTGTGATGTCATTCCTGTGCTGCTCTGAAAGTTCAACTAGTTCTCTGTCAGGCTTTGAAGTATGGTGAGCATACACTGCATAGTATTTATTTAGGTGTGTGCTTTTATTTGCGATATGGGTACTTCGTGGGACTTCTTCAGAAAGCGAACCTGGCTAGAGTCAGGACAGAGTAAGGATTAAAGGCAAGAAAAGGTGAACGGACAAATTCTCTTTTTCTGAGCAGCTGTAATATCTTCATCACTACTGAAAGTCTTCCATTATATTAGAATTTGCCCATGCTGTAATCTCACCGCTGTTTTTTGCTCATCATTAAGGTTATTAGGGAGACATGAAGGCAAATATACAGCAGTTCCATTCCTATTTGTATATTTTATTTGTATTCTATCTCTTATGCAACAAACACGTGTTCTTTGAATCATATCATACATGTCCTCAATTTCAGCTGGTTCATGCACACGTGTCAAAAAAAAAAAAAAACCGCATGACACATATATAATAGTTCCACTTGCTTAATCATAATAGTCTCTTGATGTAGAGGCTCCCGCAAGAAAAATCCCACCTGGTGTATGCCT
>NC_087177.1:5732500-5750000 GCF_035594125.1 Scylla paramamosain
ATCCTCCTCCTCCTCCTCTTCCTCTTCTTCCTCGTCCTCCTCCTCCTATTACGTCGTTCCTTCCCTTCCACCTAAGAATCATGGACACCTCTATACTCTCCTGGGTAAGAGCGCCGCCTCCTGCGTGTTAGCTTTCCTGTGTGGTTTAAACACGGCCTTCCTCGCTCACTTTTGTAGTCCACGGTTTGTTTTCGTCCTGGTTAATGGAGGATGTTTTTGTTTATTATTATTATTGTTGTTGTTGTTTGTTGTTGTCTGTTGTTGTTGTTGTTGTTGTTGTTGTTGTTGTTGTTGTTGTTTCGCTGTTATTGTTATTATTATTATTATTATTATTATTATCATTATTATTATTATTATTATTATTATTATTGTTATTATTACCATCACTGTTCTTGTTATCAGCATTTCCCATTATACCAGACTTGTACGTAATTTCATAATAATATCACATTAATATTCATATATTTACTATGTAAAACCTGAGGCTGAAATTTCAAAGCTGTAGTTAATTGTATTTTTCTTTATCTAGTTCCAGGTGAGAGTCGCCGTCGGCAGTGTTTGGTGTTGCATTGCTGTTCTGTGGTATGTAACACCATACAAAATTAACAGTAATGGATCCTATCCACTCATTTCTGCTCTCTTTTTAAACGTTGCCTTTTATTTATTTTCCTATTTCTTTCATATAACTCCCCTTGTCTTTTCCTGCTTTTATTTTTAATTTCATATTGTTTCTGTTTCTGGCTGAACTCTAAAAACCTGTCGCTCTTTCTCTCTCTTCCCTCGTCATACCCTGTGGCTCAGGCTGCTTTGCTCTGCGCTTCCCCACTCGCCCCGGGATGTGTTAGTTCAGTGAGTCCGTAGAGAAACACGCAGCACCACTCGCCAATCAACTGCGCCATGAAGCTTTTCTCCCTCAACACATTTCTCACCTCAGACTCTCTCACTCCACCTCTCACCCCACTAACAACTGCTGCCTTTCTTTCGTTTTTTGTTCACACTTCTCATGTCAGACTTATCACTGCAGTACATCTCCTCCACGTACGAGGGCTGCCTTCTTCTTCCACATTTTTGTTCGCATTTCTCACCTCACGCTCTCACTACAATACTTCTCTACTCCGGACTGCTCCCTTCTACTAACATTTCCTTTAACTGAACGTTTCTTTTACACCCCCACGTCTCAATACAAAGTTTCTTCCACTCACCACCACAGCCTCGTTCGTTTCCTCGTATGTTTCTGTTAATATCACATTTCTGTCTTTGTTCATTGTCTTATATCTCGCCTCTCACTGTCCTTCTCCCCTCACCTCTCCCCTGCTCGCACCTCTTCTTACTTTTCTCACCTTGCACCTCTGCCGCGTTCACAATTCTGTTCCCCTCACACCTTTCATTCTTCATTGTTTTTCTTTCTATTATCCTTCTCCTTTCACATTTCTCCTCCTGGTGCACCACTCGTCTCTCCCTGTCACACCCTCCCTCCCTCTTCCAGCATCTCTTCTCCCCTCACACCTTCCCTCTCTTCATTCTTCCTCTCCCTTCAAAACTCTCTCTCTCTCTCTCTCTCCTCTCTCCATCTCTCTCTCTCTCTCCCTCTCTCTCTCTCTCTCTCCTCTCTCTCTCCTCTCTCTCTCTCTCTCTCACCTATTCTCTCGTCGCTCCACTCTTTCCTCTCACACCCTTTACTCCCTACTTCCTTCTTCATATTTTCAGAAGAATCCTATTTCAGGCCGTCCACCTCTTCCCACTTAGCCTCGGTTTTCCCCATAAACTCTCAGTTCGCTCTCGTTTAACCTTATTTTTTTTTATTTTTCTTATATATATATATATATATATATATATATATATATATATATATATATATATATATATATATATATATATATATATATATATATATATATATATATATATATATATATATATATATATATATATATATATATATATATATATATAGATATATATATATATATATATATATATATCCTTTAGCTTCTCGCCACGCCTTACTGCGTACGCACTCTCTCGGCTGCGTCAGCAGTCATACTTGTGCAGGTCGACGTCACAAGTTGACGGCTTACACATGCATTCGTTAGTGAGCTCAGTCACCGGAACGTGGCGCTAACTAGCAAGTTAATCAGACCCTTTGAACATTCTCTGTGAATTGGATGAGTATAATAAATAATGATTACATTTATATGTTCATAAATCTGTCCGTTATTTTTCTGCTTAAAGAAGGACGGTGAAGCGCCATAAAATATCAGTGTTTGAAAGAAAAGCTCGCCAAATACATCTCCTTGAAAAATGGAGAAAATAGAATCCTAAAACGGCACACTACATCAGCTGTCAAGGCGCTCTCCTCTTTAAGAAGTGTAAGTCCTGCACTCAGGAAATACACAGGAAATAGTGTCCTTCAAAACTCTATCAAAACTAGAAATTTGGCAAAATTGGGAAGGCTTCTGCTATCCCTAAAGAAACTGCGGAGATTCAAAGGCTTCCAGAAGAAATGAGGAAGATTTTCAAGAAAGTATAAGAATTGTTAGTAGAGAATCTAAAATCTAAAATCCACACCGAACACCGACGAAAAGAAATTAAGTATTTTGAAAACTGTTGGAAAGGAAGTAAATGAAAGTTATTTGATTGTAGCTTGAGGAATTGTTCAGGTCAGTGTGATGTAAGTATTCCTCCAACAGTGAGCGATGGATAGCTGTAGGCAGAAAACAGTTTGAAGGAACATTGTGTGAACTCGGAATCATAATTCTTAAGGTGAACGAGAGGAAACTCCATGAGGACCGTAGACCATCATCATTTGGGAATATTTCATCTGGCATAATTACACACTATATCAGAGGATACGTGAGGTAGAGTTTGGCGGAAAACTAAAATTAATCCAGCACTATATCCTGCGAAAGTGCTTAAGCAGCCTCAGCATAAAAAAGAGAGACATCAATGGAACAGTTTGGATTGAAGAGAGCTAAGAAATATGGAGAAAAATAATACTGTTTGATATATTTTAGGAGCCACGTCCAGGAAATGAAGAGAAAAGTCTGAATTCATAGGATTTTGACAGTTTCCATTAAGGCAAAATGATTAATGAGTGGAAGAATGTAACTTGCACTGTAAGCGACAGAAAAATAGTCATGATCTTTGGGAGATGGAAGATTATCTTTGAAAGCACGAGACCAAACATCGTTTGAGCTCTTTGAGCATATAATGGAGGGATGCCTGTATATCTTAGTCTTTATAACAATTACGCGTCTCTTTTATGTGTTTGGTGCAGGCACAAGAGTCTTTGAAGCGAAGCATTGGTTATTCCATGCATTAGAAATCCGAAGAATACTCACAGACAGAGATCTTCATTGTTTACCAGTGCATGTAACACCGGAACAGGATCCTCCGCTTTTTGTGGATCTGCTGAAAAGACGAGCATGTGGATATAATATTTCATTGCATAAGTTCAAAGAAAGTCAAATGTAACACTAAAAGGTTAGATGTTTAAAAAAGAATTAAGATGAAACAGAGTAACACTTGGCTCACGATGAAAAAGAAACACATCGTGATGCTGTGAACAGAAATGGCGCTCCACAGACAGAATATAAATGACTAATATTAGAAAAAATGTTGTGACCTTAAGTGCGGCTCGGTATTAATAAGCTTCTGATGCTTTGTTAAAACATGGGACTCAGAGTCAGAGACAGATTATTGTCTGTATTTTTATAGGATTTCGAATATCTAGTGCATGTTGTATGTAAACACCGAAACTTTCACCCTAATTCTATTCTTATATCTCTCTATGCATTGGACTATTTCAAGAGAGAAGAATCAAGACGCATCTCAAACCAAATTCTCCAAACAAATTGGGACACTTTTAATTCAATTTAAGTTAATATTCTAAGAAGGAAACGTTATTTTTCAAGCTCTTCACACCTTCCATTACGGAGAAAAAGAAAAACATGGTTTACTCCCACCGTTGTGTCGGTGAAAAGTGTTTCTGTTGCTGGAATGCAAGTAAATCTGCCCTTTTTGTTACCGAGACACGAAGAGGTCATGTTCAATAACGTGAACATCAACAACGAGCTGTAATTTCCACTCAATCTATGCACCATTTACATGTACAGCGTTGGCCTCACTGCTGCAGGACCGTAATATACTTTCTTTTTGTGTATGCAACTGAAAAAATTATTTCATAGCTACAAATATACGTATCTTGCTGTTGTTATTTACCTGCTTTGAAAGTGGCCTTAAAAGAGAAAAGGTGTAATGTTGTGGCGTAGGATGAAAGTAATAGTAGTAGTAGTAGTAGTAGTAGTAGTAGCGGAGGAGCCTTTGTTTTTGGTATCTTAAGCTTTACTCTAGATTAGAAAGTTTATCTTATCATGAACAGCTTCGTAAAAACAATTAGATATGTTGGTTGATGCTGTTGATGGTGTAGTAGTAGTAGTAGCAGTAGTAATAGTAGTAGTAGTAGTAGTAGTAGTAGTAGTAGTAGTAGTAGTAGTAGTAATAGTTGCAGCTTTTTGCCGTTCTTTCTCCTCCATCTCTATAGATTGGAAAGTTTACCTTATCACAGCCAATATTTTGATCCTCATTTAGGTGATGCTGATGATATAGGAGAAGTAGCAACGGTAGACATCCTATCCAGTCTTCATTGTTCATTCTTTCTCCATATCACATTCTCGTCAAAGCTATTAGGTATCGTAGAAATTGTTCCTCCTTTAGGTGATTGCGTTGATAGTACAAGTATAGAAAATGGTGGGACATCCTTTGCAGTCTTCTCCATTCTTTCTCCTCCATCTCTCCACTCGTCCACGCTGCAAGACCTCTAACCTGGCAGGGTGAGGTTTAAGCGGGATGGACTGTACATACATACGTCTGCCGTCCACTGTTGCTAAGGAAACGAGTCCCTACAGGGCTGCACCCGGTTAGCATCAACCCCCGCGGAGGTGTGGAGGCTAGGGACGAGTGTAATTTGTCAAGGGATTTTTGTGCGTGCGACAGTGATGCGCCTGAGTTTAATAATGCTTTGCTGATGATGGGTTGTAATATAGTGGGTGGTCGTGGTGGTGATTGTGGATGTAGTAATATGAGTAGTAGTAGTAGTAGTAGTAGTAGTAGTAGTAGTTGTTGTTGTAGTATCGTTAGTGTTGGTGTAGTAGAGGTAGCCGTTGTAGTGATAGCAGCAGAAAGAGATGTTGTTAGTGGTTGATATTAATAACACTTAGAAAATTAATGCGCAATAATATAGTAGTAGTAGTAGTAGTAGTAGTAGTAGTAGAAATAATAGTACTAGAAGAATATACGGTAGTTTTAGTAGTAAAAACACCCATTATTATTTGTTATTGGTTGTGCAAACATGCCACATAATTTATGCATATTAAAGAGTAAGGTGTGAAGGATCGATCCTCTCATCAAGTCTTTATCTGCTCATTACCCTTCCCCTAGGATCACCCGCCACTACGGTATGGGACACCTATTACTCTTGTTTAGGTATTTGTTGATATAAACGTCCTGTTGGCAATGACTTTGAATGTGGCACTGCAGTATTATTATTTAGAAAGAAAAATACACAAGCAGAGAGAGAGAGGAGAGAGAGGAGAGAGAGGAGAGAGAGAGGAGAGAGAGAGAGAGAGAGAGAGAGAGAGAGAGAGAGAGAGAGAGAGAGAGAGAGAGAGAGAGAGAGAGAGAGGAGAGAGAGAGAGAGAGAGAGAGAGAGCGGGGGGGAGAGAAATAACAGGGATCACTTCAAGTTAATTAATTTACTGTAGCATAGAGACATCGCTGACATTTATTCATACAAAATATATTGATTTCTTTTCACTCCTCGTCCCATTTCATTGTTGCATAATCTTTATAACATTTAATTTTTGGAGAGAGATGATGAATCAGAGATAGCAAGTGATGGTGGGAGTCACTGAGTACGCCTGGAAGAGAGAGAGAGAGAGAGAGAGAGAGAGAGAGAGAGAGAGAGAGAGAGAGAGAGAGAGAGAGAGAGAGAGAGAGAGAGAGACTGACTGACTTAGGGAACAGGTGTATGAATAACAAACGAGCGAAAGAACAGGGGAGGAAGGATGTGGCGAACCATGAAGGAAGAGAGAAAAAGAAAATGAGACGAGACAAGGAATCAGTGAGAACAAGAACCTAGCGAAGGAGGGAGGAATGAAACTTAGCGGTGAGAAAGTAGCCAGAGGAAAGAGTTGAAAAGCAAGACAGAGAGGTAATGAAGGAAGGAGAGGAAGGGGGAAAGCAGGATGGGAGGAAAGAAGTAGTCAAGAAATCGTTAGGAAAGCAAGAGTCAGGAGTGATGGAGGAGGAAAGAGGGGGAAAAATGTGCTAGAGTGAGGGAGCAACTGGAGATGAATGAGAGAAAAAAAAAATTAGATGAATGAGTGAGTAAGTGGGTAAATGTGGTTAGTGAGTGGCATCAAGTAAAAAAACAGCAAGTATTAGATGATACCCTCAGTGACGTGAGATGCCTCGGGAAAGATGAAACGATGCTGTTGTAATGCTGGGTATCTTCAGAGGCGTTGTCAGTTTTCCTTTGTCGAGGCAGCACGCACGAGTATAGAAAGAGAGAGAGAGAGAGAGAGAGAGAGAGAGAGAGAGAGAGAGAGAGAGAGAGAGAGAGAGAGAGAGAGAGAGAGAGAGAGAGAGAGGGGGGGGGGAAGGAAAGATTGAGCCGCATAAATAGTGAGGCACAACCTAACTTGTTACTCTAATAGAAAAATTACGTAGCTAACTGTGTCTTGAGATTATAAGTGCATGTTATGTTTATGACTTCTTGTGCATAACTTTTGGTTGGCTTGGGTGTTTTATCTCTCTCTCTCTCTCTCTCTCTCTCTCTCTCTCTCTCTCTCTCTCTCTCTCTCTCTCTCTCTCTCTCTCTCTCTCTCTCTCTCTCTCTCGTAACTTTGTTTCAAAATTTTGGACAGGCTGTCTTTTAAAGTTTCTTCTTCCAGAGAGTGAAAACTGTTGAAAACTCTAAAATGTGATGGAGAAAGACATTGCTGGTGTGTGGGGGGGTGGAAGGGGAGGATGGATTTGGTTGTGCGTGGTGCGGGGAGAGTGGATGTGCTGGTGGCGAGAAATTGATACTAGTAGGAGGATTGTTGGAATGTTTCTCTCTCACTCTCTCTCTCTCTCTCTCTCTCTCTCTCTCTCTCTCTCTCACTCTCTCTCTCTCTCTCTCTCTCTCTCTCTCTCTCTCTCTCTCTCAGAAGAGAATTATAAAACAATCTAGAAATACTTACGGGTTGTGTATCGATAATAAGACGTAAAACCACACGACCCTTCAAGACACAAAGTAGCAGTTCTCAGATAAAGCTGCAGATCAGTTTAGTTCATTACGTCTGATGTTCCCATCTTGAAAGAGCGTACGTTGTAAAAGACGGAGAAAAAAAAACTCCCAATCTTACCAGTGCAGGAGACGAGAATGAAGAGGCTGGTAAACTTGTTTCAATAAAATGGACAAACCTGATTGAGAGAGCAACTCAGATGAGATGAAGGGGCGGCATGCATTCAATACTTGTAGAGCATTTCACATCACACAGCGCTGTCCATCATCATGAACACGAAGAAAAATCTGGAATGTAATAAGGACCGGTCTTACCGCCAAATTTGCTGAGAATTTTGGTTTCTACAAGGGTATGACCTTTGGAACTAGTTCTTCAAAGGTAAGATAAAAAAAAAAATACGTCAGTGGTTATTGCACTGCAAATAACTTTTGAGTTATCGAAACTTGAATAACTTACTGTGGGTTCCGCTCGTAGCTGAGTTCTCTGCGAAAAGCTTAAGTTTATCTGGTACTGGATGCAGATGGCACAAGGCAGATATGACAGATAGATTTTGATTTCCTTTCATTGCGAAAATTTTTGTTTCGTGAGATACTTAGATGCAGATGCTGATCCACCAAAAGGACAAAATCACACCCTTTCTTGCAGAGAATGTTAAGGCTGTTGCGAGGCTGATGGGTGTGAGGGAATCTGATATTTGTAACATCGGAGAATGGATGAAATCTGGAAGTAAAGTAATAATCCCTGAATTGCATATCTGCAAGTGCAGTACGAGTACTATTCTTCCAGAGTGTAAAAGGTGCCTGGTCGTCCTTATCTGGAGAGGGATGAAGACTGCAGCAACTATTACATTGATATTTATCTCATTGCGCCACTCATTCCTTGCTGCTGCAAGTTTGCGATCATTTTAGATCTGAAGAGTCTGGGTTCAAGGCCGAGAAGTCAACACCGGATTGCATTTTAACCCTTGGTGTCCTTGCGGAACGCCGCCCTAAACTCAGGAAGAAGAGGCTTGTACCCTATGGCACTTAATGACAGGTTTGTAAAATACGTTTTGTATCTTGGGCTTTCCGCAAGGAATGTGAGTGTAATGACCGGTCTCTTCTCCTGGGCTTGAGAGCGTTGTAAAGTGTGAAGAAGTGGTGTCCGGTTTCTTGCCTGTGAATTCAGGAGTGAGAGAAGGATGCATCATTCGCTGGTGACTTTTCATTACTTGAACTGCATTTTACAAGGAGGAGTCAGCCATTCATTGCATACATTTGTAGGTAAACGTGTTTGTAAGGCTCTCTGAATAGAACAACTGTTGTCTTTTTAGAAATAGGCCGAATTTCTATATTCTTCCGCTACTCATACACAAAAGGAAACTGGGATGGTCAGTGCTAGACTGCTGGCGCCCCGTCCTGCACCCTTTGTGTTTACCAACCATCGCGACAGGTGTTTTGTTGCCTGGGTGTGCTCGGTGTCATGTGAAAACTAGTGCCGGTTAGGGTGGTGTTGACAGTGGGCGCGGAGGCATAGCTGGGAATGTGGTGGTTCTTAGATAAATATAAATGGTTGGAGGCGAGACGCGTTGCTTATTCAGCAAACATGCAAACCACAGAACCATCGGGCGAGGCTTTCATTCATTCATTTCGCTTAGTGATTTATATTAAAATTCACTTTACCACAATTAGATAATAGAATTTAGGGATTAAATGACAATCAAGCACCACTATAACTATGACTTTTAAAACTGCACTCTCTCTCTCTCTCTCTCTCTCTCTCTCTCTCTCTCTCTCTCTCTCTCTCTCTCTCTCTCTCTCTCTCTCTCTCTCTCTCTCTCTCTCTCAGCTGCATTTGCATATACAACTCGCTACAGCAACTGTTGGATGAGTAAAATATCATTGTTGAATTACGCACACCGGCCGCTGCAGTGGTGCACGAACGGAGCACATGATAAGATTGACAGCATTTCATTAAACTGCTCGCGCGAGTCCCTTTGAAGATGAAGTTGTGGGGATTCACTTATTTTTATGGCATAAATTAGATGCTATATTCATGTGTATCTCAAAGGCTTCAAGGTCCTCGGAGGTGCGCGTGAAGGAAAGACTTGAGAACCATCGTCTGCTGGAGTGAGACTTGGTATTCACGCTGAGCAAGGAAGCGTGAACAGGTGGCTATTGGAATAACATTGCAACCTTTGAACATCCTCTTAACGTTCAGCGCAACTAAAAGAACAAGTGGTTTCGTTTCAGAGCTATTGGGAAAATATAACAGGATAAGGACTCGAACGTGTGGCGTCAAGGAGAACACGTGGTATCATGATTGCTTTAGATTTAGTGATGGTAACAATATCAACAGTTAAAGATGTACAATTGAGATGGTGGTGAGCGACAACAGCTAGCAATTGCGCAAGCACGCGAGCGTGTGTGTCACAGAGAGAGAGAGAGAGAGAGAGAGAGAGAGAGAGAGAGAGAGAGAGAGAGAGAGAGAGAGAGAGAGAGAGAGAAATTTTAACAGTTTCGCGGCTTCCTGTTGAAGGGAGCGCTTAATTAGTAGGAAGTGTTCGTCGCCATTATTATTATTTTTTCTTGCATGACAAAAAGAAACCTTTACCATAAGTGGAATCTCATCTTGATTATATGATACGGTTTCGGTCTCCTGATTATAAGACGAACACATAGACCCATTACTGTCACTGCTGAGAGATGACACACATTATTCAGAAAATGAAACTGTCGTTTCTCTAAAAAGACAAGAAGAATGTCCTAGAGTAAAACTGTATTTTGATAAATGGTAAATGCTATATAATGCTATATGAAAAAGTAAGCGATGTAGACCAAGGTTCTTCAAATGAATAAGCAGTAAAAGACTTGTAAAAACATCTCAAGTTACATAGATTTTACTTGAAAAAGATATAGGAAGCACCTGGCCCACACGTGCAGAGCAGTGGATGTACCGGATAAGTGCAATGTATCAACTGCGAGCATGATATTACTGGATTAAAATATAATTGGACTAAATTATGGATAAGAATGACAAATGGCGGTACTTGTTGAGGCTGACTGGCCTGTAACAGTTTCTTCTTGTTACTAATTATTCAGTAACCGGGAAATGTTGGAAGCAGTGCGTGTGATCAAGAGGGACCTGATTGAAATGTTGTATTCATTGATGCTTTGTATTGCACGTACCGTGTGCTATCAAAGGGAGACAGGTCCGGATGATGATTTTTGGCGTTGAAATCAACTGTCGTGATGATGTATGTATGTACTTGTTGAATGAAATGTTCTCTTTAGGGCTAGCATGACACAGGGCTAGCATGACACATTTTCTCGATTTTCCCTTTGAAACATCGTTTTCAATTACGAGAAGTCCACTTACTTTTTTTTAGAAATTTACTACATCCTCTTATTTCTACAATTGGTTCGATATTCGTCCATTACTCCTTACTATCTACGACTTGGCCGTTCCAAGACGCCTTGTGCTTGCACTATTTGCATACAGTAAAAGGACGGGGAGACATTACTGTGTACCAAAAGCGTTGTTCTCTTAGTTATTCGCTGCTGGGAAGGCAGGCGTCTTTAATCAGGTGAAATTGCAATCCAGGAGGTAACAAAGATAGTGTTACGCCTTCCTCTCCTTTCATTCCTCCACCTCCCTCCACCTTTTTGAACCCTGCAAGCCTCCTTTCTGCCTTTCCTCTGCCTTCCACTTCTCGCTCTGCTCACTCCCCACATCCAGTTTCGTCCCTTACTCCCAGTCGTCCCATCTCCCCCCATCCCCCACATGCCATGCTGTAACTTCCTGCATTGCCTTGAGATATTCGTACACTCACACAATTAAATGCTCTTAGCGTGACATACAAGGAGGTCACTGGTCACTATCTCTTTCCTGTGCCTTTTGTAACCATCACACACACACACACACACACACACACACACACACACACACACACACACACACACACACACACACACACACACACACACACACACACACACACACACACACACACACACACACACACACACACACACACTCATTGTAAAGCAATAATCTTAGTACTAATTATACTTCATGATGTGTGCGATGCGTCAGCTCAGCAGCTCAGTCCCTACCCCCATCCCCCCATTCCTCTGTATTACTCCGGTCCCAGCAGTAGTAACATCCCGAGTCCGTAGAGCATAACAGCACACCCCAAGCTCCACCTCCTTCCCGCAACACACCAAGCTTTCCCCAACCTCTCCCAAACACTCCCATGCCGACCACTTCCGTTTCCTCCTCCCCTCTTTCCCTTACCCGCAGTTTCTCGCTCCTCCCTAACTCGATGCCGGAAAAGTTTCCTCATTCCCCCGCCCTCCGTCACAGTGCAGGGCCGGTAATTCAGTACACCTGCAGATATTCAGTACAGCTCGTTATTCAACTTGCCGCTGAACTAACTCGGATTCCTCTCTTCGTGGCATAAAAAAAAAAAAAAAAAAAAAAAAAACATATATATATATATATATATATATATATATATATATATATATATATATATATATATATATATATATATATATATATATATATATATATGATTAGGTTTTTGTGCAAAAATTCTGCAACGTCACATTTGGGGTTGCAGAGTACATCCTGACCTTCTGGCGGTGTCGGAAAGCAGCGAATACCTCTCTCTCTCT
The DNA here is from genome assembly GCF_035594125.1 of Scylla paramamosain. NCBI lineage: Eukaryota > Metazoa > Arthropoda > Malacostraca > Decapoda > Portunidae > Scylla > Scylla paramamosain. The sequence continues at coordinate 5,744,448 of NC_087177.1, forward strand.
CTCTCTCTCTCTCTCTCTCTCTCTCTCTCTCTCTCTCTCTCTCTCTCTCTCTCTCTCTCTCTCTCTCTCTCTCTCTCTCTCTCTCTCTCTCTCGTAATGATTATCTGAACTAGTGCCTTGCGAGAGACAAGTAGTCCTCGAAACCCTGTTCAAGCGTGATGGCGCTGGCCGGTGCGTCGTCCTGGAGAGGACGTGGGAGAAAGGAGAAAGGAGTAGTGGAAGTCGGTGAGCCGAGAGAGAGAGAGAGAGAGAGAGAGAGAGAGAGAGAGAGAGAGAGAGAGAGAGAGAGAGAGAGAGAGAGAGAGAGAGAGAGAGAGAGAGAGAGAGAGATATTAATGAACTGGAACTTTTATATGCAAAATAAGAATGCACTAAGTACAGACAGACCTTACGAATATGGTCACATCAATAACTTTAATTGCCCACACGGAGGACGTTGGCAGATGGTTGTGTAGCACTGAAGAGATGATGTCTGCCTTCAGTCGTTTAGAGATAATTGGTCGTAAAGTTATCAAGGTTGTATAGTTAACATTTGCCCCAGCCACTGCACCCCACGCTTCTTTCCCTCATCCTCCAAGTCACCTCACCTGCATCACCCTCATAGCCGTCAGCGTTGTTCAGTCTCCTACGTGTCTCGCTTTTTGCCTCACCAACTACTTTGTTTCATTTCTCTGCACATTACCTCTTACTACTCCCTGCCGCCTCCTCACATTCTAGCCTGCGCCGCGTCCACCATTGTTACCATTAAAGTGACTGTGTGTGTGTGGTTTCCTTCGTTTTATAGCTGTGATTGGTGCATTACTGTCTCGTGTTCAAGTAACAGTGCCTCCCCTCACCTCTGGGAACAATGTGGTATGGGGCTCGTGGGGCGGCGGGCGAAGCTCAGAGGCGTGGTAAAGCTGACCTCGGTTCAGTCTTGCAGGAATCGTCACACTCATGAAAACATTTGGTTTGTTGCGAATGGCTGGCTGTATGCATCTTAATAAATACGAAAGATAATTAACCTATTTTACCAAGGATTATATTCGAGGGTTAAAGAATCGCTAGACTGGTGAAAATATTTATTTGCTGAGAACAGTCATATGCATCTTTTGGAATTTGAAAACAATAACCAAGTCAGAATGTATTAATAATCGTTCAGTGTTTAATGCACATGAGCAATCCAAGTCTCAATACGAGTATATTTCTTTTACAACAAATAATCTTTCGAGTTACCGCATTAAATGCGATAAAGAATGCAACATATTAGCTTACAATAACTCATTCAAAATTATTATCACATGTTCTTAAAGTTTTCGTTAATGAAGATGGCGAGAAGGAACTAATAAACATGTTGATAAACATTAAAGTTCTGGTACACATTTACGTCCCGGCAGCCACCACGCCTGTCTTTGCAATCACAGTAAAGAACTGCAATTAAAATTTTATTTTTAATGAGCATACATTAATGCTTTTTGCCAAAGAGGGACGCTGCGAGGTCATTTTGAATATATTCATATAACAGACAGAATTTTCATATTTCACAAAAGGTGTGGGTGTATGATTATGCTAATTGTATTTGTTGTGACAAAAAATAATATTTTTATATACACTGATTTAAAAAAACTTGTATTGTTTTCTTTCTTCGACTTCGTTTCTTATTTTCATTTCATATGTTTAATTGTTTTGTTGAGTGATATGTCGAACGAGCATACACGCGTATTGTACGTACTTTACTTAAAAGTTCCTTTCTCTTCAGTGTTCGATAAACTAAGGTATACATGATTTAACTGCATGCGTTATTTAGTTCACTGACGGCCTTTGACTGCCATGAGGTTGATGGTGTCTGTGAGGCCACCGCCGGATGACGCTTTTAGGAATGTTGTGTGATGTTTTTCTTTATTAGTATTGCTACATTCTTAACAAAACCAAAATAATAATAATGAATAAAAACTACAAACATTAAATAATTTTCTCCAGAAAAAAAGACCTCGACTTCAGCCAAGAAATGACAACGTTGAAAAATCACATGAACTCCGTGAAAAGATAGAGCACACACACACACACACACACACACACACACACACACACACACACACACACACACACACACACACACACACACACACACACACACACATACACACACACACACACGTGATATTGCCTTCAAAAGTATCTCACGCGTTCTTCGGCATATACCAGGATGAAGGTCTCTGTCAAAACGGAATTATGGATCTCTTGTTTTCATGGCACAGAAACGGAGATTCCTCGCCTTATCAGCAAGTGCGGCATTTTATCATACGTGGCCAGTGTTGTAAGTTTCTGAGATTATTAACAGAGAGAGAGAGAGAGAGAGAGAGAGAGAGAGAGAGAGAGAGAGAGAGAGAGAGAGAGAGAGAGAGAGAGAGAGAGAGAGAGAGATTCTGTGTGTGTGTGTGTGTGTGTGTGTGTGTGTGTGTGTGTGTTTTGATGCGATCTCCTTGAAAAGAGAGGCTACATGTGAATAGATCCATTAAACAAGCGGTTGGGAATTGGTCTTTATTTCTAGGAACCAAATAAGTTACATTTTTCCCTCAAAGACCATTCAAAGGTAAAATTTTTCGAGCAATGAAAGGTAAACTCCAGGGTAAAAACATTTAACGAGTGTGTTCGGAGAAATCACCTTTTAATACCCTACCTCTGCTCCAAGTGTTCGTGAAAGAGATTGATGTAAAAAAAATACATGTGTGTTTGTAGTCATTGAGGTCATCAGCTTCTGACGGCTAATGGAAGCTTCGGACTGCCACAGCCTCTGAGAGGGAGACTCGGTTATTAAATCCTAAATCTTTCTCCGTCAGAGCAGTTTTCCAAGAATGTCTATTTATTTTGGAATGTATTGCTGAAGATAATAGACCCTGACTTTTAGATTAATTGAATTGATTGATAAAAAGGCATTGTTGTTGTAACTGATATAATAAACCACATAGGCAAGAATTTGTATATTCACTATCCACTAATGATTTTCCCTACAAAGCATTCTGAAATACACGTCGCTATTTTTATCTCAGTACGTTTATTTGTAAAATTGATGATATAATGGAACGGATTTTATATGTATTCTGTTGTCTACCAAAACACGAGGAGAAGAATGGCAAAAAGGAAACTTAACAATGATCAGAAAATATCAATGGCTTCAGCAAGTATACATTATAGGCTTGCCTCAGGTGTCGCGTCACATAATGATATGGAATACAATTTTCCTTACTCGTATTTTACATAACAGTGCATCTGGTGACTTCCACCTGCATCAGTATTCTTTGTGTGGGAGTGTCGTTGTTGAGACACGGGGAAAATGTGTGAATAATATAACAAGGAGTTCTGGAGTTCCGGTGGTGCAGGTGAAAGTTTTATAAGTAAAGATGCCGTGTGTGGAGAGAGAGAGAGAGAGAGAGAGAGAGAGAGAGAGAGAGAGAGAGAGAGAGAGAGAGAGAGAGAGAGAGAGAGAGAGAGAGAGAATGATGGTGACGATAATAATAATAACAACAACAACAACAACAACAACAACAACAACAACAACAACAACAACAACAATAATAATAACAGTAGTAGTAGTAGTAGTAGTAGTAGTAGTAGTAGTAGTAGTAGTAGTAGTAGTAGTAGTAGTAGTAGCAGCAGCAGTAGCAATAGTAGTAGTAGTAGTGGTAGTAATATGGTCAGTGAAACAGGAACAGAACAACAGAACTTTGAAACAGGAAAGGGGTTAATTGAGCCAGAAGAAACTTCAAAGTAAGACAGACAGTTAGTAGCTAGTAGTAATGGTAGTGGTGCTAGTTGTAGTAGTAGTAGTGGTGGTAGTTGTAGTAGTAGTAGTGGTGGTAGTGGCGGCTGCCGCGGCAGTGGATGAGAGAGAGAGAGAGAGAGAGAGAGAGAGAGAGAGAGAGAGAGAGAGAGAGAGAGAGAGAGAGAGAGAGAGAGAGAGAGAGAGAGAGAGAGAGAGAGAGAGAGAGAATGTGTCGTATTTGTTAATTCTGCAAGTGCATATGTTTTACCAAGTGTCTTGGAATATTTTACAATTAGTCTTAGGTAGTAGAAGAAAATGAACAGCGCTTTTATTTTTCTGTTTATACTTCGCATCAAAGTTGTCCTTGATCTTGAAGCGGCCAGCGTTGTGTGTGTGACTCACCTACGGTCGTCTGCTGGTCATCCAGCCAGCCGTTACCCTACGGAAAGAGCTCAGAGCTCATAGTGACCGATCTTTGAATAGGACTGAGATCACTTAACACACCACACACCGGGACAGCGAGTTCACAACCCCTCGGGTTACATCCCGTACCTACTTGCTGCTAGGTGAACAAGGGCTACACATTAAGAGGCTCGCCCGTTTGCCCCGCCGTGTGTGTGTGTGTGTGTGTGTGTGTGTGTTCCTTCGAATCTTTTCTAATGGGCTGAGATTTATGTCTTTCCCCCACTTGATTCCTTTCTTTATCCTGTTCACTACACACTCTTGTTTATGTAAATAATCAGAATCACGTCATTACCTCAGATTGGCGCCACTTTGCGGTCCCGTCCACACCACTAATATATGGCATTATAAACTATTTGCATTTCGGTATTACAGTAGAATAAATTTACCTTCCTATATTACAATGGAGAGAAACAGGGTGGAGGCAGGAAAAAAAATTAATATTTTCTTCACTAAAAATTTGCACGAACCGCTCCGCAGATTTATATTATGGACTTTAGGTCTTCGAAATCTGAAAAAAAAAGAAAAAAAAATGGTTATGAATCTTTGGAAATCGTACTTTATTGTTCTGATCCAATCATAGTCGCAGTCAAGGATCAAAGTAAGGCTGCAGGTCATTTGTCAAGGTCAGAAATATATGTTATTCACTCTTGTTTGGACTCTGTCGCATCATGTCCATCTTTTCACAGTAAGGTTCATGAGTGTCTGGAAGTATAGTGCAGGGATGTAATGGAAGGCGAAAACTAGGTTCAGATATCTCCTCTACCGTAAAAAAGCAGTTTTTAATTAATGAAAGAGACTAAGAAAACTCTTTAAAGTTGCGGACATAAAGAAACCCTGTAATTATTATATTAGAGTGGCTGGAAATGAGCTGTAATATCAAATTTACTATGAGACACTGATCTCTCTACATATATCTTTTGGCCTCGAATCTACAAAAGTTTCAATGTTGTACTTTTAGAAGAGGTTAGAAACCTAAGAGATGATTAAGATGCTCTCAGATAAGTTTACAAATATAACACCTGAAATTTTGATGATGATAAGGTGACACTACTTTTACTGTATGCCATGTCCATGATAAATATACACCTGGAACTGCAAAATATGTCTTTCTTTGCACAGCTCAATTTAGAATGCAAACAACGTTATTCCTGTTCCCTTTTTTGATTTACCGAAATGAAAAAGATATTCCCAACATGTTTTTCTTTTTCTTCTTTTTTTTTCTTGATGCTGCCGGCAACCTTAGAAACTTGGCCTATTCACGGAGTTTTATCCCGCTCCCTGCGGAACTCAACTTTTAAACATTATTTTGAATTAAGTTTTTTATGCTTGAGTAAAGAAATAAGCCA
>NC_087177.1:5755000-5772500 GCF_035594125.1 Scylla paramamosain
TGTTCCACAAACACGTTCTGATTACAGCCTACGCACTAAAAGATAATTTCTTTAAAGAAAACAGCTAAGATTATCTCTCTCTCTCTCTCTCTCTCTCTCTCTCTCTCTCTCTCTCTCTCTCTCTCTCTCTCTCTCCTCTCTCTCTCTCTCTCTCTCTCTCTCTTAACAATTAAGATATCCAAGAAGTGGAGACTGCTCAAGTAAATTATGAGAGCGACAGTGAGGAGAGGAACTGGAGTTACTGGTGGCGCCGAGGTGATGTCGAAGACTAATACGTACGTAGTTGGCGGTCATAGCTGGTAGCAGGTCGTGGGCGGCGGCGGCGGTTGTGACGGTGGTGGTGGTGGTGGTGGTGGTGGCGAATAAAGGACTTACAACGGCGGGTCTTTGATGTGGCTACAGCAGGTGCCCGTTTAGGCTAGCCATTTCGAATGATGACGAGGGCAAGGAATGGTTAGAATGGCCGAGGTGGTGGTGACGAGAGGCGCCCAGACTACTAGAACGTGGACAGTGTTTGTAGCAATAATTATAAGTGTCTCGTTACACCCTTACGCTCACCCACTCCCTCTCCCCTCTCCCTCCCTCTCCCTTCCTCTCCCTCTTTCTCTCTCTCTCTTCCCCTTCCTCCCCTTCCCTTAACCAGACGCTAGCTGTCCGTCTGGTTCTATAAGAGCAACGAGCTTGTTACGCCTCTCATTTGCCGCTAACTGACATATGTTCCAGCACAATGAGATTATTCAATTTCTTGGCTCTCTCGCGCGTCTGTCTCCTCGGCTGTCTCCCTAAGTGAAGCCTCGCCGCGCTCACCCATTCGCCCATCAACGCAATGATGATAATTGTGTGAAGCCATTGTAATTTTCATCAAATAGCACCATTATGGAGGAAGGAAATGTCCGGAATTATTACCCCCTTTTCTCGTGTGTGTGTGTGTGTGTGTGTGATGGGAATTCTGAAACAGAGAGAGAGAGAGAGAGAGAGAGAGAGAGGAGAGAGAGAGAGAGAGAGAGAGAGAGAAGGAACGTTTTTATTGCCGTCGCCTCATCTTAGATTCCGAAAGCTTGTTGTCATTCCGACGTGGGAATATTCACACGTTCGCCGGACTGAATTACCACTAGTCGCCCGCCTCTGTATCTTCGGGATGAAACCTGATTAAATTTGACATGCAAACCACCCCTCGGAGTGGAGAGAAATGGGCTGTTTGAAGATGAGGGTCGGTGGAGAGACGAGTGAGGGGATCAGTGGCCCTTCCGTCAAGCTACGAGCGCTCTAATGGTGATCCAGCGCACCTGAGCAGCGATAGGTGACGCAATAGGTGTGAGGGATGGTGATGGTGAAGCGACAGTGGATGGAAGAAGTGAGCTGCATGCAATATAGTCGTGGTGCATTGAGAGGACTTCCTAATCAGTGTATGATAATGATTCTTCCTCATCTATTTTTTTTTTTTTTTTAAGTAAGCATTGCATTTATTTATTTGTATGTAATCACGACACTATTCCATCCCACTAGGGGCAGACGGGACTATTAAAAATATGAATGAGATGTGTATGAGTTTGTGGTGCTTTGTCTGGGCCAACCCGTGTGCGAATGTCTGATATATAAAAAAAGGTATAGTCAAGGAAGCTTAATGACAAAGGAAAAGTATTCTTTATGAATTTATTACCCTCAGAGTGTGCCTTTCGTTGTAAAAGTAGTAGTCAACAACCATGTTGCGATACAAAGCTGAAGAAGATGCAGATGGGAGTCTTCTTTCTGGCCTCAGTTCTTGATCAACAGCACCTTGGTCCGTCCGCAGTGAAGTGTAACCAGTACTTCAGCGCCTGTCCTCGATCATCATAACTGAAAAGTATTAGAGGTAATTTGAAATAGGAAGACGGATTTGCCAAAGTCTCTTGTAGCCTGGGGATTTGCGTAAAATTCTATTATGGAGCAAGTCAGAGGATGACCGAGATCGATGTCGTGGTGGTTAAACGCCGCGGTAGGGGACGTGGAGTTTGCCTTAAGCAACGACGCGGCCCAAAGCATGTTATCCACCTTTTGTGCCTTGTGTTGACGTTCAGAACACGGATAACACCGATGAGTATTGTGCACTTTTTAAGAACATGGCCGTTGAAAACACGTGCCAGGACCAGCACACAACGCACCAGTCCCCCGACCCACGGCACACACGGGCTATAAGGAAGGACTGGCTTCCTCTTCACATGAGCTACACATGCACTGAAATAGAAAAAAAAAAGTTGTGTTCATTATTAATTTTAGACCTAGAGTAATATTTTCTGGTGCGTCGGTTTGTTCTGCGTACCTGATGGTCCTGCAACATTTCACCAGATTGAATAGGACAAGCACCATGGTACTTAGCATTTTATAACGTCGACTTCACTGAGGCAAAAAAAAAAAAAAAAGCATGTTGAAATAAAAGAAATCACGATTCTATCTCTCGTTTCATAATACAGTATGCAATACGTGAGGCAGGAAAATATATGTTTTTGTTGGATATTAATAAGATAAGAATTCTGTATATAGAAAAATATTTCTTTTACTCAATCGAGCAATGAATTTAATTTCCTCTAGTGCCTTGGGGACCTTTATTGGAGCTCCTAGAAAGCAAGTCTTCTGATAATTCACTGACGTTCCCATTTGGTTTTCTATTATGAAATCAATTACAACAGTAATAATGATTTAGATCATAATTAGCGTAATAACAACAATAATTATAACTACAATTTTGCTCTTACGATGCCTGAAATTTCGTTTCACATCACATTAACGTATTACATGACAGCTTTACAAGTGTTATATAATGACTGGCATACTGGTAATAATCTTTCACGCACACTCCAGCTGTAATACCAGGCCAGTGTAAGCCTCGGGGAGAAACAGGTGCCTCTACAAACATACCATCCATCCACGCCTCAACAAAACCGTGCCCTCAGCGTAATACTATCGCTTAAAAGCCACAAGGGGGTTGGTGTAAAAAAAAAAAAAAAGAAAAAGAAAGAAAAAATGCGCTGCAAAATTTATCGTCATTGTGGCCCAAGCAAGCAAACTGTTGTGAGAGCGACGAGCGTTCAGAGACACGTGGATTACACCATCCTCCCCCACGAGACACATAGAAGAATAGATATTAAATGTCGGGGTTAGAAGGAGCTTTTCCAGGCACATTATGAAATTTCAGTGGACAATCTCGCACCATGGTAACCACCAGACGCTCCTTTTGTGTTTTCTGTGCTACATACTCTCGTATATATAGGAGAGTGTAACATGGTACACGTAATAGGATAAGGTGCATGATATAGTGTTTGTTGTTCAGCCATTTGTTTGCACATGAGTTTTGTTGCAACACTTGTCTCATCCCTCTCATTGTGCGCTTCTTTCTCATCATCCTTTTCCTTCTTGCTTGTGTGTCCTCTTTTTCCTCCTTCCTCCATACGGTCCCTCTCCTACAGCTCCTCCTCCTCCTCGTCCTCCTCCTCTTCTTCCTCCCTCTTCCCCGCCCCCGCTGCATAATTCTTTGTCTAAGCTATCCTCTCTCTCCTCCCCTCTGTCTACTATTACGTGCATAATCACACTGTGCTGCCTCCCATAATATCTTCATACTTTGCAACCGCCTCTTATCACTCAGTGGCGTTCCTTCCCCAACCCGCTGTGTTCTCCCGTCCCGCCCTGGCCACGCCGCCGCCACACCAACTGACCCCATCCACCCATGCTGCTTGCCTCATGTCCTCTTTATATCCCATCATGTCTCCATGCCATTCCTTGCCCAAACTCAGACTGCTTACCAAAGCCTTTCTTTCTTTCTTTCACACACACACACACACACATACACATACACAGGTATCTCCATATATATATATATATATATATATATATATATATATATATATATATATATATATATATATATATATATATATATATATATATATATATATATATATATATATATATATATATATATATATATATATATATATGTGTGTGTGTGTGTGTGTGTGTGTGTAAGTATATAGTTATTTTGAAGGAAAAAGTAATTCAGTGAATTTGTTAACTACAAGTCTTTCGAAAGAGAAAGAGTTAGAGAGAGAGAGAGAGAGAGAGAGGAGAGAGAGAGAGAGAGAGAGAGAGAGAGAGAGAGAGAGGAGAGAGAGAGAGAGAGAGAGAGAGAGAGAGAGAGAGAGAGGAGAGAGAGAGAGAGAGATTTTATGGATTGCAAAAGCTAGAGTCGTGGCAGGCGTATTACAGAACGTAGTGCGGGAGAAATGGATCGTAATGCAAGAAAAAAAGGAAGGCTTCAGCAGCTCATCGTGAGTTATTGGCATGCACAGACAACATTTTCCAGCTGTGGCGGCAAGTAAATATGACGCCAGTATTGCATGACACAGGAAGGGCTTGAGTCTCATGCTTGGACATATTATTCTGAAACAGACGTGAGGGCTTTGTCTGTTGTTTCAGAGAAATTTGTGCGATGTGTAGTATGGATTCAATATCAGTAATATTACGGTTGTCAACGTATTGCAAACTTGAGAAGGAGGATAGACTGAGGCATCTCGTTTCATCTCTGGGCGGGTGAAAGGCGCAGCTGCCATTTAGAGAAATAGACTACAGTAAAATTTTCTCACCATATTCACTAAATTACTATGTGTATTATAGAGGTGTGTCAGTCATCTTGAGTCATCTCAAATATAGTGCACACTACGAGTCAAATCAGCATCCATGTGTATGGGAACAAAGGAAATTACAAAAAAAAGCAGTGCACTTATGAGAGAAAGTCAAGTCCCAGGTGAGCAGTGTGCGATGCGAGGCTGAGTCACCATATCGCTTTCGGTTTTGAAATCCATGCCACCATTTCTGAGTGGAGGTGCACACTCACGCTGGGAGGCACGGAACAATGAAATGGTAACAACATCAAAGAAAAGAACAATAAAAACCAGATAGAAGAAAAAGACAGGAAGAGAAAAAAAATAAAGTGTTTAATTAAGGTTTCACAAAATTACCTCTTTCATTAATAATGTTTCACAAAAGAAATAATGCGAAATTGAGCTTCTTTTTTTTTCACTTGAAACGACGCTTATTATTACACAGTTGTATTTTTTTCATAATTTTACTACACATTTTGTTTTATTGTTTAATATGTCAGCACAAAATGCATACTATTTACCTTAACAGTTTCGTGCATTTTCCTGTTCTCCCGCACTTTCTGTATACAGCGTTGTCATTATTATCATGCCGCCTCACTCTTCAACTGTTACATTAATCGCAGTTTTTCCTCACACTCAATTCTTTACTCAAATTTTACCTCGTTTTCACATTACCACTCTTGCCATAACAACAACAACAACAACAAACAACAACAACAACAACAACAATTACTACTACTACTACTACTACTACCACTACTGTTGCTGCTGTTGCTTCCACTACTGCTGCTGTTACTTCTACCATTATACTGTGCAGTGTCCTTTACCCACAAATTTCCTGTCAGGGAAACCACCTCTCTGATCATGCTTTCAGGTGGTTTTCAAACACGAACTATTACTGCTGCTGTTACTACTACTACTACTACTACTACTACTACTACTACTACTACTACTACTACTACTACTACTACTACTACTACTACTACTACTATCATTGTCACTACTGTAGTGTTCATGTTGCTGTTTTCACTATTACGGCAAAAGCACCACCACCACCACCATCACCACCATCACCAATAATAGCAGTAGTGGCGGTGATAGTAGTAGTTGTAATAGTAACAGTAATAATATGATGACAGGAATTGTAATGATGATGATGATGATGATGATAATAACAATAATAATAATAATAATAATAATAATAATAATAATCGTATTCAATGGTGTTCGTTGTATGTCATTGTCTGAATACTGCGCTTCACACCAAGCACTCGCGGGTTACCGGCCGGGGCAGCTGCTCACCCAGACCTTGCCCTCCACTGCCACAGGAAAGTTCCAGACGACGACCACTGACGAAACGAAAACGAGTCTCTTGGAAACCCAACGAGTAAAAAGAAACCAAACATTAATATTGAAGTAAAATATGAAATACAACATTTCGTAAATCGCACAATACTCGTAGTTATCAGATAATAAGAGAGAGAGAGAGAGAGAGAGAGAGAGAGAGAGAGAGAGAGAGAGAGAGAGAGAGAGAGAGAGAGAGAGAGAGAGAGAGAGAGAGATAACTTTTTCTCAGGAATTCGCATTAACTCAGTTTTATTTCCGCACAATTTAACTTTTATTTTGGAGGTGGTGTGCGGCGCTCCATCGTGTTTTGGAGATTGTAAATGAAGTAACCATTTAATTCCCTAAGCGTGCGAGGCTGAGGGGAAGGAGAGGGAGTGATCAGACGTGGGGGGCGCCAGTCGTGGGGTGGGGGGGTGGAAGGAGCGTAGGCCGCGGCGGCGTCGTTTACTGCTTCATGAGACGCCTTGTTAGCGGGAAAGGAGGGCCCGAGGGCTCCTGTGGCCGCCCCGGGGAGCAGGTGAAGGGGCGAGTTACGGCCACGCTGTAGGATTCATTGCGCCTCCCTGTAGGTGTGTGTGTGTGTGTGTGTGTGTGTGTGTGTGTGTGTGTGTGTGTGTGTGTGTGTGTGTGTGTGTGTGTTGCACTTTTCCTCATTAAAATAAAAAGACGTCCTGATCATAATTATAATATCTTTGCAAGCGTTCTCTGGTAATGTAATTATCATTGTTATTGAAGCTACTAATGCTATTTTACATAGTTATAATAGCACCAGTAGCAGCAGCAGCAACGGCGTCAGTAGTAGTAGTAATAGTAGTAGTAGTAGTAATAGTAGTAGTTGCTGTTGTTGTTGTTTTTTAGCATTTTCTTCCGTGTGTGGCTGTAATGAAAATATACGAAACAAGATTCAAAACTCCATATATATATATATATATATATATATATATATATATATATATATATATATATATATATATATATATATATATAATATATATATATATATATATATATATATATATATATTATATATATATATATATATATATATATTACCTCTTTAGAGATTGGTGAACACTAGTGGAGACGTATAAAATACATGCTGATATCACACACACTCTCTTCCTGTTAGTGAACGCCTCTGAGGGAGCTCGTGCATCCCTTCCACGTCCTCGTTCACTCTGTATTGTCGCCCTAAAAACTAATCTCATGCACCTCGTGGCCTCGTTCTGTGCTACCCTTTTTCAGGTTACTTCACTTTTTTTCACACTGCACGTGCTCACCTTTCTCTCAGCACCAGCATGAACGTCATCTGTTAGTCATACTCGTACGGTGTCTTACTATGTGTCTCTTGATCATTATTTACCTGCTAATTTTATTTTTTCCATGAAATAGACTTCCTGTCCCTAGTACAGATTGGTACATGCGCCTGGTATTTTCAAGGCCATCACTTGCATTGGACAAGAGTAGTTTTATTATGAAATGAGAGAATTGCACCATAGTTTCTCACGCCTTACTTTGGTAATGTTTCATTCATTGGGATTCGAACCCTAAAACAATACGCTCAAAAACAGGTTCAGTTGTTTGTTGTGTCTTTAATATGGAGCGTATAGAGTCGGTGAACTGAAAGATATAAAATCTATTTCATGTTTCACGCCTTCATTTTGAGAATAAAGATATAAAGTTATTTTATCGTACTGATGTTTCGTGTGACGCTGTCTCTATGTTGTCTGCTGCCACGAGAAATGCTCCTTTTCAAATGTTCGGTCTTGTCCTCCATGGCACTCGTCTAATTTCTCCTTGCCTCCACAATGGTCGTTTATGACCCTTTGTGGTGCCGCCATAACTTTCTGCGAACTTGTTACTGAACTTGATATTTTGGCGGCAAACGAGTCTGTGTCTGCCTGTCTGTCCTCCCACGACCCGCAGACTGTCACTTCATTTTAACAGTTTTGATGGAATGATCTCATCTGCTCCCTTTTTTTCCTAACTTTATTTCTTATATAAATCCCCGGCATAGTGTGATTTTGTAACGAGGTGAGGTGTTGTCTGTGGCACCTCAAACACACACACACACACACACACACACACAGAGAGAGAGAGAGAGAGAGAGAGAGAGAGAGAGAGAGAGAGAGAGAGAGAGAGAGAGAGAGGAGAGAGAGAGAGAGAGAGAGAGAGAGAGACTTTGGCCATATTTCCTTTCATTCAGCCCCGTGACAATGGTGATGTAAAAGTCATAAAACTAAAAAGTGTCTGTTGAGATTTTGTTTCAAGATGATGGTACGCTGTGCTCAAGTCTAAGGGATCAGACGGAGCGCCTTACATGCTGTGGTTTAGGGAGGGAGGGAGGGGTGCGGTGGGACGTGGAATATCAAGCCTTAGAAACGAGATACCAATTCTGAAGAGAGTGACTGTCAATAGGATCGGTAATTGGATTAACACAGCTCGGCGGGCAAATACCTCTTTCAGTATTTCACTCTCCTATCGTAACCAGATACACAGTGCTTCAGTGTGTGTGTTTGTCTGTGTGTGTTTGGGTGTGTGTGTGTATGTGTGTATGTGTGTATGTGTGTGTGTGTGTGTGATGAAATAAGTTTTCGCACACTTTTATCTTGCATGTGTTTCATTATCTCTCTACCTGTCAATTAGTTTACACACTTCCGCAAGTATTGTAGCACAGGCAACACACAATGGCCACGTGTGTTTACGCGACTATCACTCTCCTCACACGGCGTTTCTCGTCCTCATCTTCTCAGCCATAAAAGAGATGTCATGTGCTTGCTTCTCTCCGCATTTCCTCTTGCTCTCTGACCTCTCACGCTCGCACTGCATTGGCTTGTGTCATCTACTTCCGCCGTCCACGCACCAGAAATGAAGTGACATTTCGACCCTTCGTGAAATGAAGAATAATTGCATGGTCCATCTACACTTTTTTTTTCTTATTTTGCTATCCCTTTTTCTTTTCCCATAGTATTCCTCTGCATATAGCATCATTCTCTCTCTCTCTCTCTCTCTCTCTCTCTCTCTCTCTCTCTCTCTCTCTCTCTCTCTCTCTCTCTCTCTCTCTCTCTCTCTCTCTCTCTCTCTCTCTCTCTCTCTCTCTCTCTCTCTCTCTCTCTCTCTCACGTAGAATAACAAGGGTGATAATTAGATCCGCAGACATCCTCGTAGACCATCACAGCTCCCAGTGTCTGTTCTCGTGTATTCTTACGTAGTCTCTCTCTCTCTCTCTCTCTCTCTCTCTCTCTCTCTCTCTCTCTCTCTCTCTCTCTCTCTCTCTCTCTCTCTCTCTCTCTCTCTCTCTCTCTCTCTCTCTCTCTCTCTCTCTCCATACACGCCCCCTCACGCGTATCCTTCATCCCACATTCCCTTCCATCACAACTTTCCTACTTGCCCCACACCCTTCTTTCCTATCCCACGCCCTGCTCTTCTCCTCCTCCTCTTCCTCCTCTCCGAGCCCACCTTAATTCACACTCCTTTCTCTGCCTTCCACCTACTCTCTCTCTCTCTCTCTCTCTCTCTCTCTCTCTCTCTCTCTCTCTCTCTCTCTCTCTCTCTCTCTCTCTCCTCAGCCTTTTCACTCGCTCGGCCATTTCTCCTTCGCAAAACACATATCACCTCTTGAGTATTCCCTGCCTCCTCTTCTCCCTCCTCGCCCCTGTCCTTTTCTAGTGCTTATTTAATTTCTAGTCGCCCCGGTTGCATTTCAAACGTGGAGTGTTAGCATGGGAATCATCAGCATTCGAGCTTAGAGACGAGAGGAGACGTCGACATTCAGGCAAAAGGGGAGTGAACTTGCACACCCAGACACACAAGTTGTACATTCGTTCTTACATGATTAGGGAATGTTATTGAATTCAGTGTGTGTGTGTGTGTGTGTGTGTGTGTGTGTGTGTGTGTGTGTGTTGTCTGGGATATGTTTCAATGTAATATGTAAATCTGTGTCTCAAAGTGCATGTGTAGATGGGTTGATCGGTGGATAGGTAGATGTGCTTGCGTGCGCGCTCTCTGGTGGTCATTGTGTGTGTATGTGTATTAAACATAAATTTTCATTCATCTAGACTAAAGTGGTGATTGTTGTTCTCAAAATGCGTCCACGTACTCGTATTCCGCATGATGTATGTGTATTCATAAGACTCCAACATGCACTTGCTTCTGTGTGTTCGTATACATGCGGATAGAACTGGGAATATTTCATCATGTAAACTTTATGCAACATATGACTTATGCATGTGTGATAAATGGTTATACATTTCACACCGTCAGGATCGCTATGTACAATGTAACTCTTCTTGTTTGGTTCTCTCTGCAGTCTGCAGCTTCTGGTTGTAGATGTAACCGTGAACGGTCCTCCTCACCAATGGGTTTGTGTTTATTTTATCCTCGTAAATAGATTAAAACCTTCCCTGAACTGTACATTTCCTTTACGTTTGTGTTCAGTGTCAAGCGTATGCAGTATGTAAGGATCCCTCGGGCAAAGATGCAACTCCTTGTACATGTAATGCAAGTTACCGTAGTTCACTTTTAACAAAGCTGCAAACTTCATCCACCTTGCACATTTCCTGGAGCTGGAAAGTAAAAGACAGATGATGTTCCCTTTGTTAAACTGATCGATTTGCATTAGCAGCTTTGACACCTCCTTTATGGCGCTCATCTCCCCGACACGAATCAAATACCAGCAGAGACGCGATTCACGTGTGAATGGTGTGTGGGGAAGGAGTCTTGCTGGCAGTACCCCTAGATTGGCACAATTTGTCCCATTGCTCCTCGTTGTCCTCATCCTCGGCCTTGACCTGGAGTGCTGGGGAGGAGGCGGAGCGGAGCGAAGGAGGGAATGGGGAGTGGCACAGACAGGATCTGATAGTAACGAAAGGGAAAAGTGAATGAAAAAAAAAAAAGCGGAACAGGACGAAGGACGAGCAAAGATGCGACATTCATATCACAAAACAACGCGGTAACCGATAGAAACAATACAATAAAAACTGGGACGGCGACAGAAACTGATAAGAGAACACACACACACACACACACACACACACACACACACACACACAGAGAGAGAGAGAGAGAGAGAGAGAGAGAGAGAGAGAGAGAGAGAGAGAGAGAGAGAGAGAGAGAGAGAGAGAGAGAGAGAGAGAGAGAGAGAGAGAGAGAGCGGGACGGTACTAGTGCAAAATTCAATAACCTATTCTCTATGCACGTAAAATTTTTGTGACAATAAATTGCGATGGGGTAACGTGGGGGTTGTTCTAACTCCCCGCCGTTTAGCCAGAGATGGCAAGACTGACGCAGCTGTTGGTTCGTGCACTCCTACTAAGGGGGAAGTGGTTGCTTTGTAGCAGAACTGATTCCGCCATTTAAGAGTTGCACTGTCTCCACCATTACCCGCCCACCACTGCTAAAAGACGGAAGTGTTGCCATGTCACGCCATCCAGTTTAAAAAAATATCTTACTAGCAGCGTAATGAATGCACGTAATATTTTATATCGTGTATGGCTCACTGTGCCGTATATACGTACAGTTTATCCTTTATTTTGTGTATATTTGTCTGTCTGTCCTTAGTGTTCTTTGGTCTGTTTGTCTGGTTGCCTATGTATGAGTCAGACTTTTGTCCCTATCATCCCATCTCTCTCTCTCTCTCTCTCTCTCTCTCTCTCTCTCTCTCTCTCTCTCTCTCTCTCTCTCTCTCTCTGTATTTTTTACTTTTTCAAGCTCCGTTTTTCGTTTCGTTTCTTCTTTAGTTTTTGATTCCTAACTTTTTTTTCTTTCGTAACAGGAGATTGTTTTCGTCTATTCAGAAAGTGCTCCATATAAGTATCTTTTGGCATCCTATTCATCAGCATTTCTGTAATCATCCCTCTCTTTCTGAATGTAATGAGCGCATCTTTACATTACGTGACTCGCCTTCCTGGAAAGTTATCTCGCAATGTTCATGGATGTGACCTGCAGCTTCCCTCACACCATACAGAGAGGCGCAAAAGAATTCTTCGTAAATTATTTATTACATGTCGCACCTTCATGTGCCACGTATCAGACACACACACACACACACACACACACACACACACACACACACACACAGCCCTCTGCAAGCGATCGGTTTTGTTACTGACACTACACACCACCTTCTCTCTTCTCTACATGCAGAACCATTTCTTTATGAGTGATTGTGTGTGTGTGTGTGTGTGTGTGTGTGTGTGTGTGTGTGTGTGTGTGTGTGTGTGTGTGTGTGTGTGTGTGTGTGTGTGTGTGTGTGTGTGTGTGTGTGTGTTCCTGACTGTAATTCACATGTTTTCTTATAGATAACCTTTTTTTTCTCTCTCTGCAAGTAAAAATCTAATCCTTACTCCAGCTTTACATGCAATAGTAATCATCCTTCCCTCTCCCGCTCATCCTTCCGGCATCAGAAGACCGCTGTGCTGGAGAACTATTCGATATTCTCAAGCCGATAGACTTCGGAAGAGTAAACATTGTCGCCAATGCAGAAATAGCAATCACTTCCTGTGCTTATTTTCAGTCCCATTTTAGTCACAACACGATGCACATTCGTTAACTCCCTTCCTTTTATGAAGTCGAAGTCTTATTTTTGTGTAAGGGAGAGAACTAAAAGAAATGCAAAATTTTTCATTGCCAGTGTTTTCGCAATATTTCGGTCTCAAAAGCGATCAAGTAACTTGATCCTGGCAGAGCAGAATAGCAAACGTCTTTAGATTGGCTTAAGAATAGCCGGTATTCATCCCTTTATATATGATGGGCAAGTATAAATATCGGACAGAATAGTTGAAAGTATGCGGGTAGGGCTAGGTCCTATTTTTCAGCTGAATTAGAGGGTAAAGACGGCACTGGGAAGGAAAATGGAGGTCAGTTGGCTATCATGGCGGTGGTGATGGTGGTGGTGGTGGTTATATATCTTCGACTAGACCGTGACGCGGGCAAGTTGCAGTAGGTGGAGGGATGGGTCTATATGGAATGGGTTGAGTGTGTAGGCTGGGCAGTGGAGGGTGAGTGGATAGTGGTGCGGTGGAGGGAGGGCATGACGGGTGATTGCGTTTAATGTGGGAAGGAGCGTCATTCGTCTTTGAAGCGAGGGAGTGGTGGAGATGCGGGGAGAGGCGTAGTAAGTGTGTGGAGGCGGGAGTAGTGTGGAGTATGTTGAATGTCCTCAGGAGTGGCTATCAAGTCTCATGAAGCGAGTCAGGGCGGGTGGAGTGACGGAGGGACGGAGGCAGGCATCGTCACCGCCCCTCGCTGGGTGAACGCACACTGAGGGGCTAGGGTGAGCCACCACTGCGGCAGGGCGGGAAGGACACGGACTCAGCGGCGTAGTGACCATGAGAACCACGCCAGCATAATGTCCACTTCACCCTGGCTGCTGCAGAGTAACACAAATCGTAATGTGTAGTCTTAGTAGGAGACATTGTGCTATGTCGCACAATGTCCCAGTCAAGTATTGTGTAGATATGCAAAATATTTTAACGACGCATTTCACAAGCTTAATTATTTGAGACTTAACATTCTGTAGCACTGAAATATGAAAATTTCTTTGAATCCGACGCGCATTTAATTATGAATGCATCCCGGAACAAGCAGACTACTGATGGGATTCAGAAAAAAATGTTGTTTGTCTCCAAAGCTGTGGGAAAGGAAAACACGTCTTGCAGCTGATTTCTTCTGTTATATTACTATTCTGCAGGTGCACTGAATCGAAAATACGCAGCTTTATAGAATGGCATGCGGGATGTTATATGCAAGTTTATCGCAGAAAGCCCAGACAACCAACCAGACACCACCACCTACATCCCACCCCCCAAAAAAAAAACACAATGTATGTAGACGAGCCTAGAGAGAGAGAGAGAGAGAGAGAGAGAGAGAGAGAGAGAGAGAGAGAGAGAGAGAGAGAGAGAGAGAGAGAGAGAGAGAGAGAGAGAGAGAACAAGAAACTCCCGATTTATAGGACAAGGGTCTTCATTCACAGTTTACTCGTTTTGTGTTTGTTTACCTCGCCGTTCAAAAATTATGCCCATTGGTGACTGTCACTTTCTCATTCTTCAAACGATACCAGTCCCAATCTTTTTGAACTGTTGATAACTACGGTGTCTACACGAGAAGCTAAACATGTTCTAAGCGTCATCAGATACGACCTACAAGGACAATAAGAGTGTGCCTGCAATTAGCAAATGGGATAAAACAATGGCCTGCTGTACATAACATCTTTAAGCATAGTGCTGATTGAACCTTGACTCTGATTTTGAGTAACATGGAGGTGTGTAAAAAATTAAATAAACTCAGATATATTATTGATGAAACTGATGAACCAGCGACGTGCTAAAGAGCCTCAAGTGGCTCTGAACGATGTGTTTTCCTTAGAAACTGGACTCTGTATTGAAATGTCCTCCTTTTGTCCACTCTGAGGTCTGTGTTTGTAAGTGGTGCCGTACGAAAACATCGCTAAATTCACTTATCGCATGCAGCCTCCACATTCACGCACAGTTCTCAGGCACTCACAATGCGTTTCTTGAAAGCTAAAGCACACATTGTTTGTTTACTCAGCCCCGCGCTCCAGCCAGCATCCGTCGCCACCACCTGCACAAGAAAGTTCTAGGCTCGCATGACACTACCATCTTTTCTTCCTTCCATTCATCCCCGCTCCTCACATGGGTGGCTTCACAAGGACACCATCAGGGCCAGGGAGTTATTTGAGAGTTATCAAATTATATTTCATACAATTGCCACTATTTGTTTCTACTGTAAAAATACTTCTCTGTTTTAAATGCCGTAGTTTCATCCCCCGTTCCTGCTCTCTCAACTATTGCCGCCATCACTACCACCACCACCACCACCACCACCACCAAGCAACCATATCATCGACAGCAACACCACAACCAATGCTGAGTCACCACGTCACCACCCTCATGTCACCATTACATTACTATCCCGTCCACGTTACCATTGTTCCCTCCACCACCCTGTCACTATCATCACGTCACCACTAACCCCTCCACCAGTTCACCACGTCACCACCACCAGTGCCACACTCATACCAGCATTTACAACCCACGTAAGCATCACTCTCACTTCTCGCCCCCATCCCAGTGGTCCCAATTATTACCGCCATGATCACAATCACCACCACCACCACCACCTTTGCTCTCCCAGAATCTCTCTACTTATCTTAGCACTCAGAAAAAAAATCTCTCTCTCTCTCTCTCTCTCTCTCTCTCTCTCTCTCTCTCTCTCTCTCTCTCTCTCTGGTAATACACTACAGGCTGTTATGGTTTTATTGTGACTATATTCCCTGCAGTAAACTCTCCTCGTCCAGACATTACGCTTCATGTTTATAGACACACATACCTAAGATGGTGAAATTTTAATGGCTAGTACCTCTCGTAGTTTACAGAATAAAGACTACTCACCATTCACATGTTTTTTTTTTTCAATATGTTTTTCTATTCATGCGTTTTGTTCCTCTACTTCACTTGCGCATTGTTCGTGTATGAGGTGGTCAGGCAAATGTCTTTTTTTTTTATTTATTTAGTTTACCTGATTCTTCATTTTTTAAATTTATTTATTCAATGTACGTAGGTGTTTTCCATCCAAGACTACATTCAGCTGACTTATTTAGTATTTATTTAAGTGTATATTTAAGTGTATATGCAATGTATGTATGTATGTATGTATGTATGTAAGAAACCAACTTGACTAATATTCAGAACGCGCTGTCCCCTTCCCTCGTCACCCTCACTTCCTTAAAGTTATCACGAACTGGAGATTGATCTGCTTGCCTGACGAAGGGAACGGCTTCTCTCTTGCCGAGCTAATTCCCTAAGTGGGCAGAAGAATGTCTGACCCTATCCAATTTACTGAAACTTACTCAGCCGTCATTTTCATAAAAGCACTCTAAATAACGCAATGTCTTTTAAAACATTATTAGAGACGTGAAAACTTGATTCTAACTAACCAACGAGAAAGGAGAACGAGAGAGAAGTTTTACAGGGACATAATCATCTAATTGTACAGAAATACAGTAAAATCCCTCTTATCCGGCATCAACGGGACCGCCGACATGCCGGATACTTGAATATTGCCGGATACTTGAATAGAAGTGAAATTATGTCCACAATCACCACCCTACACTCACGCATCTTACCATAACAAAGATCAGCTGATCTTAATCAGCAGCTGATCTGATCAGCTGCTTAAGTGTAAGCACAACACGCTTCCTCTTTTCTACAACTTTAGGCATGATGAAGGTGTCAGGCGATAAACAGTGCACACGCGGGACTGAGTCACTGAGTAAACAGTGGGCTGCGGATGGCGCGAAGCAGTGCGCTCTGGTGGCGAGGGGACAAAGTATGCCTCGCGCGGGAATTTTAATCGATTTTATGAGTACACATTGATTTTTTATTGATTTTAAGGCTTGGGGAAAAATGTGCCGGATACTTAAGTGAAGCTGCCGGATACTCGAATGCCGGATAAGAGGGATTTTACTGTACATCACTGGTTAGTTATTTTCTTATCGATAAACTTAAAATCGTGTAGTTTACAAAGACAACCATCTGCTTTTATTTCTGAACCTCCCAGCAATACAGGAATACAGCACTTCATAGTTATTTTGTTGTCGATATCGTTGAAATTGTGTAGGATCGGTATGGTTGTGGGCTAGGCAGAGCTGCGACACTATCGAGAGAGGCACACACGTGGAAGAACTTTTACGTTCCTTGCCTCCCAGCGATAAGAAAACTGAGATAAGAGAGGCAGCCTGTTATAAAAGCTGCAGGGATCTCTTACGGCAGTGGCAAATTGTTGAAGGTCATGAGAGAGAGAGAGAGAGAGAGAGAGAGAGAGAGAGAGAGAGAGAGAGAGAGAGAGAGAGAGAGAGAGAGAGAGAGAGAGAGAGAGAGAGAGAGAGAGAGAGAGAGAGATGGGGATAGCTCTCAGACAAAGACAAGGGGACAAAACGAGAAAGATATAAAGAAAATGAACACACGCACACACACACACACACACACACACACACACACACACACACACACACACACACACACACACACACACACACACACACACACACACACACACACACACACACACACACACACACACACACACACACACACACACACACACACACACACACACACACACACACACACACACACACACACTAATAAATAATGGAGTTGACGTGTTAAAAGAAATAGAGAAAAATAGTATCAACACGAGAGAGCTGTTAATTTAACTACATATGCTAATAAAACTGAATGAGTGAATGACAAGAGACGAGAGGGTTAGTAGAGAGGATGAAAGTGAGTGAGTGAGTGATGATGAGAGTGAGAATGAGGGTAAGAGAGAGAGAGAGAGAGAGAGAGAGAGAGAGAGAGAGAGAGAGAGAGAGAGAGAGAGAGAGAGAGAGAGAGAGAGAGAGAGAGAGAGCCAAGAAATAGGACACGTAATGCTCTGAAAAATTCTAACATATGACTTCAGAAGCGCAGTCGATGCCAGTTATTAAATTTTCCCTTCCT
>NC_087177.1:5775000-5780000 GCF_035594125.1 Scylla paramamosain
CTACTGTAGCAAGTGAAAAATCTTATAAGCAAGGATGCAGTCTTTCTCAATAAAGTTTGGTTGAATTTTACTTTTTATTTCATCTTGTATTCCTGTTAAGTGTGGCAGAAGGGTTCGTCTTGACTACACACTTCTCTCACAAAACACCCTTGGTGGACACTCGGCGTCTTGGATCACTTATCGCTCAGGTGCTCACTTGGAAATAATTTTTCCTGACGCTGCTGTCTTTCACAAGTGTCAGCAAGCTTTTGTGTGTGTCAGCGTACTGTGTCAGCCCCTTACCTTCCTTCGTTATGTGCATGTGTGGCAAATGACACGTCTTAACATTCTTTTCTTCTCCTCTTTTGCAGAGCTCAACTCCCTGGGCCTGGGCTTCGAGGTGCTCCCGCCAATGTGCACCATCACAATGAAAGAACAAAACACGACCATTCCCTGCAAACCAATCGAGACTGAGCACGGAGTGGCTAATGTTACATGGGTCAAAGAAACAAATAATGTCGATGACGCCCGCCGCTACGTGCTGCCCAATGGGACGCTCTTCATCAGTAATGTAAGTCCCCTGCTCCACACGCGCCTCTGTTACTTCACTTCCCTGGCGTTCACTAGTATACAATCGTGGTCAGAAGCCAAGTAACCTGCCATACTTACTCCCACTACATTCAGCGTTTATGTTCAGTGATAAGTCCTCTGAGCTGCGAGTATATCAGTTGTCAGGTTTCGTAAGGTGACTGTCAGATCAGAGGACGTAAGATTGAGAAAAACGCTATTTACAGAGGAAATGAGTGTGGTTTGTTACTTAACTATTGACCATGACAACCAGCTAATTACTGGAATCTCTCTCTCCCCTCCAGAAGGAAAACTAGTTTCCTCCATTATATTCTCCATACCTCTAATTATATTTGATATTTCCTCATTCTCTTCAATGAGGAAACTACTTTTTTTATGTTTGGTCCTCGCTTTCTTCTTTGTACGTCTTCTCAATACTTAAGGCACAATATTATGTTTGCCTCGCTACTCTATTTTCCATTCCTTCATGCTCTTCAGTATATATTACTCTGCTCTCTAAAATTTGGAAAGATTAGTATATTTTTATCTTAAATTTCTTATTCCGTTCCTTCTGCCACTGATCTGGTTAACCGTCACAAAAACCTTATACAGCATTATGCAGTGCGCCTCTATATAACTACTACTCAGCCACTTCATCACCTGAGGCTGTACTCTTCTCTGTTCCCACGGAATGATTATTTGCGCGTGAGACTTCCGCCTTTGCGCCCTGGACTGTATGGTAATTGTGCCCCATGCTGATCCTCAAGTTATTGGAAAGGCTTTGCCCTCTTTTCAACACACACACACACACACACACACACACACACAGAGAGAGAGAGAGAGAGAGAGAGAGAGAGAGAGAGAGAGAGAGAGAGAGAGAGAGAGAGAGAGAGAGAGAGAGAGAGAGAGAGAGAGAGAGAGAGAGAGAGAGAGGTAAGGATATCTAAAGGTGTTATTTACAATTTCATACTCCTCTCATAACTTCTGGGATAAATCAAACACTATATCTAAAAATTTTAATGTTTTATTTTCTATCTCTTTTCAACACAGGTGCCGCACAATCTTTCGAATTCCTAAAACTGTAATTTCTTCTCAAACTCTTAGCAAAAATTCAACTTTCCGTGATTTTTTTCCTCCTTCTTCCTCCTGGGCCTTAATTCTTATAGCTTCCAGTTCTTCCTAATGAAGTCTTATCGCCAGCCTCTGACCTCCAACCTTAAAAGGCTTCTGGTTTCAGTAAAGCCCCGCCTAACTTCAGGAATTATCTTTTCATAGGCTGATGTTTTCGATTTTTGTCCAGGAGGGTGTGGCAGTAGTCAAATTGTGCCACAGAACACAGTCCTTGCACTCTAATTGCCAGATGTAAAAGAACATTAAGAGCAGCGTTACACGGGGAATCTCTTAAGCATTTTCTGATTTTCTTGTTTTCCTTTTCATTACAAGTATTGACGCAGTACAAGTTGGGTGACTGTATTTTTTTCTCACTTGTCATCAGCATATCTGAAATTATTGTTATCGTTTTTGGTGTTTCTAAAGATGCCCGTATAACGTGTGTGTGTGTGTGTGTGTACTGTTGCTCCGGCAGAGTTTTGGTAAACATGAGGTGCGAGATGCGCTCCTGGTACAAATATTCCTCCTCTTTCGCTTTCCTAATAATCATGGGCAGCTGGCGATGGTTTTCTCTAATAGCCATTGCCTGCTGAATACAAAATCACACGGATATAATTGGAAGTAATTGCGCATTGGAAGTCGATGAGGTTGTCCTAATACTGACGTGAACAGACTCTTAGGTTAGGGCGTATCTGTGAATTCCTTCCTGCATAAGTACTGGTGACTTTTGTGTTTTCTCGTGGATTTGTCTCCCCTTCATTATCAGTGCGCGGAAGCAACACAGACCCTGTTTTCGCTCAGAGGTAAAGAAAACGAATGAACACAGCTTAGCGTAATGCTGCTAATTGATGTCCCTGCCTTGATTTGCAATATCTCATCCACATCCACTGCCTCGTGTTTGTCTCCGGCCGTTGGGCAGCAAAGGGAGGAGCGGTGACCTGCCCCCGTGTACCTGGAAACCTCACCGTCATACAGGAAACGCACGCGCACAAACAAAATGGTTTCTTTGTTCGCTAGCACGCACACACTTATGCACGCACACAGATCTAAACGTAAGCACATACACACATACACACTCACACACACACACACACTCTCTCTCTCTCTCTCTCTCTCTCTCTCTCTCTCTCTCTCTCTCTCTCTCTCTCTCTCTCTCTCTCTCTCTCTCTCTCTTAAAACATCAAAATTTTCACTAGATAATAACAAATAAAGATGCGAATTAAATTGATCAGTCTTTTTATCTTTTTTATATCAAAATTAGTAGTCTCAGTTTGATTAAGGTGATATTTTAATTAAGACGCTGTATCCGCCACCTAGCAAGTTTTTATATCCTTTCATAATGCCTTCGAACTTGTGCGATATTTCATTATCTTCTTAAGTTTCAGCACCGCAGCCTTTGAAAGCTAATGGGACACGAAAAGGGGAACAAAGGGAGTCACTGATTTTGGAACGTTGTGAAGGAGTGTTCGATAGAGAAGAAAATTTATTATATGGCGGAGTATTGACCTGAGGATCTTTTACACTCAGCTATTTAAATGCAGATGAATGGAAAGTAAACTGTATGGGTTAGAATATGCGTACCTTTTTATATAGGACTGGTCAAGGTATTAAAGTGACGAGCAGTTAGCGTGGTTCCAGAGGTGTGTGTCATGAACAGCTTATGTATATGTGAACACTAAACATTTTCTATTAACTTTTTATCGATCTTCTTGTGCTTCTTTTCTTGTTCTTCATGTTCTTGTTCTTGGTCCTCTTCTTTTTTTTTCCTCCTCCTCCTCCTCCTCCTCCTCCTCCTCCTCCTCCTCCTCCTCCTCCTCCTCCTCCTCCTCCTCCTCCTCCTCCTCCTTGCTTTACCTTTCTTCCTTTAGTTGCACGAATGCTTACTGCACTCACCTGTACAAAATATTGTTCCGTGTTACTACTGTGTCTGTCTTTATTGTAATCCCCCCTCGCTCCACTCTCTCTCTCTCTCTCTCTCTCTCTCTCTCTCTCTCTCTCTCTCTCTCTCTCTCTCTCTCTCTCTCTCTCTCTCTCTCTCTCTCTCTCGTGTTGATAGTAATAACTCTGCCGTTTTTATTATTATGCTAAGTTTTATTCTTTAATAATGGTGTAATCTGCAAAGAGTGTTTCATCCTGTTTTCCTCTTTTCATTACTGGAGGTGGGCTGTAGTAAATTCCTGTGTTTTGCAATGCAGTCTTCCTCATTTTAACCTTGATAAATGTACAGCTGGAGAAGGAGAGGATTATATGATATGTTTAGGTTTTTTAACTATTAAAGAAATTTGTTAATCATTTGGTGTCAGGTGTGCATTAAGGTTATGAATAAAAGAAAAATCCATTGCCCAGTGTATGCCATGAACATGTAATAGTGAAAGTAACACAAAGGGACACAAGTGAAAAAAAAAAAAAAAAAACGCAGCAGCAAACATTTTGGTCCAGAGAAATCTATTTGTGATAAGCTCCTCTTTTTAATATAACTAAGAGATAGTGAAGGACTGCAAAGGCATGCTCTAAAAAGTGTAATTTTATCTGTGAAGAATGGAAAAGAAGGCAGTCGTTTCATTAGTTATTTTTTTTCTTTTTCACTGACTTTCTAAGAATATATAAGTTTATGAGATTGTGCTCACATATATCTTAATTTCACTTTTATTTCACTAAATTTTCCTGTTGCTTCGAGTTACCTGATGGGGATGTGCGTATGATAACGAGTGTGATGACTAGTTAAGCTATTTGTCTTGTCTATCGTCAGATATGTAAAATATGATATTGTTCATTATGTCTGCAAATGAGCCATTTATGGTTTGGCAGACTAGGCCAGTTATTTGTTGTGTGTATTCTTTATAAATGTAATATTATGGCAATAAATCAAATCAAATCAAATCAAATCAAATCAGCTTCATAACGGTGGACGTGTTCCCTGATTCCCTCTCTTGTTTGATACGAGTAGCTCTGATGGACGTTTGATTACACAGTTGCTACCAAAACACAGCTGCTGTCACATGTTTTCCGAGCACAGAATTGTTCACAAAATTTTCCCCCACAACTCTTTGCTGCAAAAGTTGACGATATCTAATTATTTTGATAACCACGGAAAATTGGAACACTGTGGTTATTTTTCTCACGGTTTTGGTGGGGTGAATTATGCCAAAAAGTATGAGTGCCTTTTTTTTTATGTGTGTGTGTGTGTGTGTGTGTGTGTGTGTGTGTGTGTGTGTGTGTGTTTGTGTTTGAGACAGAGGTGCTTGATGTTAACATTTTTCTTTTTCTTTTTTAACTCTAAATAAATACTATCAGTTAACATGAAAGTGACAAACGCTGCAGACTGTCTCTTGTGCTGACGGAAC
>NC_087177.1:5785000-5800000 GCF_035594125.1 Scylla paramamosain
CCTATTTTCTCCCCCTGCCTCTCACCTCACAACTGCCAGCTTCTCCCTCCTCTCCTTCATTCATCACGGGAATTTTTCAAGGCATTCACTCCCTTATTCCTGCAATTACTTCTGCTAAATACTGCATATCATTAATGTAACTTAAGAAATTCCTTATATGATGTTAATTTGTTGTTTAAGACTCATCATCACCTCGACTCTTTGTTTCATAGTGTTTTTGTTTTCTTATTTTTGTCTTTAAAAACTCCAAAAGCGGATATTCCTTTCCTTATCTAATCCCTTTTATCATATGTAAGTTCCTCTTTCTCTTCTAATGGCAGCTTCTTTTAACATGTGTGTCTGCATGTTTCTTTGTTTCAAGTCTCATCCCAGATATATTCTATTTTCATCGTTCTCTTCGTCGGGAAATCCTGTGTTTTTTTTTTCTTTGCCAATCATTGTGTGTGTGTGTGGCTGTGTGTGTGTGTGTGTGTGTGTGTGTGTGTGTGTGTGTGTGTGTGTGTGTGTGTGTGTGTGTGTGTGTGTGTGTGTGTGTGTGTGTGTGTGTGTGTGTGTGTGTGTGTGTGTGTGTGTGTGTGTGTGTGTGTGTGTGTGTGTGTGTGCTCCATCTATATTTTTTTTTTCTTTCCATTATATTACTTTTCCATTCCCTTTTGGCTTCTATTGAATTTCTGTATGCATTACTTTGATTCCATTTGGAGCTTTGTTTCCTCCTACGTGCTTGAATTCACTTTTATTTCTCCAGCGTTCTCATTTTTTTATGAATACATCATCAGCTTTTCGCCAGTCTAAATCACTCACACCTCAATGTCCATCCCGAATTGAACAGCTGTATTTTTCTCTTGCTCTTCCTCCTCCTCCTCCTCCTTCTCCTCCTCCTCTTCCCTTTCTTCCTCCCTCTCTTATCCCTCCTTCCTTTCCTTATTTTCCTCTGTATTTTTCTCCTTTCCTGTCTCCCGGAAGCGAGGTGTCACGCCAGCTGCAGGTGTAGTGGCAACACGTCATGCCCAGGTAACCCACAATAGCCCCCTCCCCATCATAGATCAACCGCGGCTATAATCACCTCACCTTAGGCTGGAGGCGGCTCACTGTACTAGGAATGGCTCTCCTCCCTCTTCACCGAGTAATTTTATGTACTTGACCTTTTCTAACGCTTTACATTATACTTTCATTCCTCTGTTTTTCTTTTGTGTATTCTCATCGTTCATTTTTCCTCTCACTGTATCTCGTTTCTCTCACTTTTTTATTCATAAGAAGAGCATAAGATCGTAAGAATATAAAGGAACCTGAAAGAATCCATAAGACTTACACGTGGCAGTCCCTACATGAAAATATCTACTGATTTCCACCTATCATCCTCATCCATGAATTTATCCAATCTTCTGTTTAAGCTCCCTAGTGACTCAGCAAAGGAGTGTAAGACTCACTCTTTTCCTTACTTTTCAAATAATCGTAAAATTTTCGTATTAAAAGTTCAAAATGATAAGCATAATGTTTATGGACTTTATAGATAATGAAGCATGACTTGTGACATTTTTTTCCTACATGTGTATGACTTTACATTTGCGTGCAATTTCAAGGTCCCAAATTATGTGTTCCGTTAGATTAATCAGTTTCCGCTTGCTGTATAGAACAGAATCTCATATCCTGGCTCTCATCCTCTGAAGGATTCCGTATCCACTTTTCGAACAGATACGGTTATATCTTCACTACTTTTCTGCCTGCACTAGTAAAGGGCAGAGCCTTCTCATCGTTATGCCCTTATGCTATTAACAAGTATTTACAGAACAGAATGATACGCAAAGGTGGAGAACATCTTTATAAGACTCGCTTTGCTTGAATTTTTTTTTTTATTGAAGTCAATTGATTAGTGTGTATATATATATATATATATATATATATATATATATATATATATATATATATATATATATATATATATATATATATATATATATATATATATATATATATATATATATATATATATATATATATATATATATTTTTTTTTTTTTTTATCTGTCTATTCTTATCACGTATGGTTAACCTGCAATTGCGCACAGAATTCACATGAACGGTGGCAGCAGAGACAACAGCCCATACTCCTGTCGCAGATAATCGACGACTGCCAAAAGCAAAATAAATATCCTGAAATGTTATGTAGACTTAAGTAGCATTCTAGAACAATTGACAGCGGACGATTTAGTCGTGCCTGTGTGAGCGAATCTCTGCCGTGCGGGAGTCTGACTGCAGGAGCATCGTGTGGATGGTGAACATCATTGAGTTTCAGTCCGCACCGGTATGGCTTGAAAAAAAAAAAAAAATTCGTGTGAAGCAAAGCTAAATCAGTAGGATTGTAATTACTCATTGCTACTTTCATATTTTTGTGTTTTTTCCCTTTCTTCCCTCATGCTGTCGTCATCATCGTTGCCGTCGTTTGTAATGCATTTCTCCTTTCTCTCTTTTGCTTCTTCTCTCTGACAGGCAGTGGCCATCTGAGATAATAACAAATTACTTGCAAGGGATAACTAGTGTGCAATGTACTGCAAAAAGAGATCCATTGCCGCAGAGGACAGAAAGGAGATGGGCTCTGTTAATTGCTGCCTCACTAGAAACCGTCAGGCAAGGGTGCCACACTACGCCCATGCCACAATGCATACACCTACACTGCTTTACTGCACATTGCCAGCACGCTAAACAAACGTGCATCCCTTGCCTTACCTATAGATCATCTCCTTAAACACAAATTTTACGAAAGTTAATGAACACTTTTTATATCTTCCTTTTCGGCTGAATTTTTTGCCGGAGAGTTAGGCTGGTGAAGTGAATCTTTTTGTTGTAAGTATTGTTCATTCTTTCCTTGAGATAGGTTAGCTACGTTAATAAAGCCAAATAACTGCGTAAAGATCAATAGGTTTCTTGTTGTTTCAAAGATCCTTATAAACCTCTGTAACTTCTTTCCTCCTCCTCTACCACCACCACCACCTCCTCCTCCTCCTCCTCCTCCTCCTCCTCCTCCTCCTCCTCCTCCTCCTCCTCCTCCTCCTCCTCCTCCTCCTCCTCCTCCTCTATATTCTCTTCCACTTCCCCCATCAAGCTTCCTCCCACTCATCTCCACTGCAAAGAAGATAAGTAGGAGAAAGGGAGAGAAGGAGAGAACTTCCACCATGTACATTTGAGTAACTTTTTAATTTCTGCACCCCCTTCATCGCGACACCAGGGATGAGAGGATCATTAAACTGTTGCTGGCGCTTCATGTGGCATGTGGGACACCAAATTCACGGCGATTTAGGTGCTCTTTGCCTCTCGTTGCGGGTGGCGAGGGAAGGCGTGTTGGCAACCAGGGCGCGGTACAAAAGAAGGGCTGATTGCAGAGGACAAGGACAAAGCTGAATGTTGAAGGGAGTGAGATAATTGTGGAAGTAAAGAGAAGTGAGAGAGAGAAAAAAGATAAATTTGTGGTGAAGAGGATGGGATGATCTGAGAAGAGAAGTAAACGATGAGAGAGAAAAAAATAAATGTCGCCATTATACGTTAACTCATTGAACTTTCAAGGCTTTTTATTTTTCTAGAATACGTGCAACTTACATTGTTCCCGGTTAGAAAAATGGTAAAGAAAGTGGCATTCGAGTCGAGCCACCAGCAACTTGAATTCTCACGGATATCAAATGCAGAACGCGACGGAGCCAAAATTGTTCATCAAGGCTTAAACTTTGGCAGCTTTGGTAGTGGTGGCGCGTCTCTATGTAAATTTCTTTCAAGCAAATTCCAACCACCAAGTGCCCTGCATGAAAATTCTAACAAGAATAATCCCTTTCCATAATCCTTTCTCCAACCTAACCTAACCTACCTTGTCAATGGGGGGATAAATAGGAGAATTATTCTAAGAAAAACTTGTGGTTGTAATTTTGGGAGGGAAAATTTTACCTAAAGGAAGCTTGCGGTGTAAGGTGGTGCGTAAGGAGTGATATTACTGACGTTGGTGGTGACGACAGAAGTACCTATGATCTCTTGAAGCCTTGTCTGCGTTACTAAATCTTTATTTTCACAAGCCTTCCTCGGAGTAGCAGGGGAAAGTAGACAAAAACTCCTCAGGAAATAATCTCTTATGTAGCGGTCACAGAAATTATTTGCTGCTTCCTGTTGATAAGTGATGGAAGACAGCTCGTAGTCAACATGTAATCCGCCTCTCCACCCAAAGGAAATTACGGGTGAGCTTAACTTCAAAAGATAGAAAGGTTTTCCGGTTAAAATTACTCATTGTGTCAGGTGCGCATGTAGCCCAAGGATCATCTGACTTCCTAAATGTTTTTGTGTGTGAGCAATGAGAATTCTCGCTGGTTTTATAGCACAGAGTAATATTTCGCCTCTTTTCTCACTAAAAAAAAAGAAAATATGAAGACCAGATATTGTCTTTTATTCTAAATTCGAACAGCAACATATACTTATCTCCATTAGCTTGTATTGTGGTAAAAAATGAAGTAAAATGTTCGTGCGTCGTTTCATCTCACTTCGTCAACACCTGGTCGTCCCCGGTGTATTGAGAGGAGGTCGTAAGGGAACCCGCAAGATAGAGACAGAGGAGGAACAAGTGGAGGCGGACAGAACTGCTATTTGTTCTCCCTCGTTATTCGTTTTCTTTCCTCAGTTGCTTCCTCTTCATCCTGTGTAAGTTCCGTGATTCATGATACAGTAATAGCAGGGGAGATAGTCGCACACACGCCGCTGTTTTTATTTTCTGTTTTTTTACCAATCCCTTGAGATTAGTTCTTGAGTCTTGCTAAAAATGTTTCACACAACATGTAGGTCACTCGCGGGCAGAAAAAAACGTGTTACTTGTTGAGGCCAGAAAGAACGCAACTTTTTTTTTTATCCGTTCACAGACGCGGTTGAACAATGTAAATAACCAGAAGCTCATGTCATCACGATTTTTACATTGATTCATACAAGACAATACTGCCCTCCATCTGTCCGCCTCTGTACAACAAGTCGGCGAAGAATGTTATTTGTACAGTAATAATAAAGGAAAAAACTTGGAAAAAAATCAAATTCAGTGGTAGAAGCAGGACGGCGAACAAGCTGAATGAGCGATGAGTACAGAGGAGTCCTGGAGAGGACGTGTGATTACCTCTGATGGCACACCATTATTATAGTGGTGGCGGCGGTGCGGCGAGTGCAGTCTTGCGGCCTCTGTCATTACTCTTGCCGTGGGTCACGCGCGGCTTTTCAATGGTAGCTACTCGGCGTGAAGCGAGGGCTACATGTGTAACACACACACACACACACACACACACACACACACGCATGCACTCACATTTTCTACATCTTTCCATCTTTCCTTCCTTCCATCCTTTCTTACCTTCATTTTTCCCTCTTTACTTCTCCATCTTTTCTTCCTTTTGTCCATTTGTCCCGCAGCCGCCCACACACACACCCACTCTCTCTTTCTCTCTCTCTCTCTGCCAACTCAGGCGTGCGAACTTTCCATCCGGTGTTCAGTCATAAGGAGATTGAGGTAATGACAGCGAATAGAGTGTGCGTGGGGAAGGAAGCGTCAGGCATGGCGTGCAGTATAGCAGACGGGATGTCAACTCATGCAAAGCTCTTCGTACCTCCCCCCCACCCGCGTGATCGATACAGTCGCTTGATCATTCTTCCAATCCCCCGATTCCTTCTGACCCACACCTACGCCAGCACCGCGGTTCACCCTTCGTATCCAGTCATGCAGTGAGAGTAAATACCTTGCCCCCTGGAATCTCGTCAAGGTGTTGGGGCTATTTGCCCAGCTTGTACTACTTCCAACCTAACTGTTAATGTGATTCGCCGAGGTTTCCCCACGCCCACGATACCTCCACCTATCCACTGCTCCGCGAATCCCTCACACTGCCCACAGGTTCACGGTGGTGGCCGCTGAGAAAACTATATCTCACGCCAAACCACATCCGCTGTTATTATCCACACACACACACACACACACAGACTCTCACGCGCTCTGTCTCATACACACATACACTACTTGCTACACCCAGCTGTCCCTGCCCACCTTCTCACGTTCTGGCTTCCACACCTGCGCTTTTCATGTCCCTGTTATGTCAACATCATCTCTTTTTACGTCTTTTCACCTGTAACCGATTCTTGATAGCCGCGAATTTTTCATACGCATTTGTCTTTCTCCTTCAGCGATTTTTTTTCTTTCTTTTTTGGTGATACACAATACTTCACTGAAACTCTCCTCTTATTTCATAACTACGGTTGAAGAATAATGCTTACTTGGTTGCACGTATCAATTAATACCTGTTTTGTTTTGTTTTTATTCTGAGTTGTGTCTTGCCATTGATCATGTACAGTCTCTTTCATTTAGTTTTCTTCCTTTGACAATATTACGCTCGGAATTGTTGAAGAGTCCATGCTGCGTGAAAACCAAAGTTCTGCGAGCATTTATTATTTGTGAGATTATAGGAATTTAACCTGTGGGTCTGACAAACAGCTTTCAAGCTTTTATTCTTTTGTGAGGGATCTAGATTCGTGAGTGGGAGTGTGTGCAATGAACCCGACAAAGATGATATGGATATTTTGTATCTGATCTTTATTGCACTTGAACATGAAATATCACAAAACGGTAGTGGACGTGACTGATACGAGCCGTCACGACACTACGCATGGCGGCTCACCGGCGCCGCTCTGCCCGTCGCCCCGGGTGGCATGTTTGCTGCTCCCCTGAAAACTACGACACTAAATTAATTTCCACAAAGGCTTCGTGGAAACGACGATTTTTACTATGCATGTCTACAAACACTATCTCTCTGTTTGTCTGTCTCCCTGTCTTATTTTTTTTTTGTCTGTTTGTTTGTTCGTTTGTTTGTGTATGCATGCATGCAATCATATACTCGTATGTTCGTTTGTCTGTCGGTCCGTCGTTACGTATGTACATAAGTGTGCATGTATGGGCGTGGTGGTTCTCTCTCTCTCTCTCTCTCTCTCTCTCTCTCTCTCTCTCTCTCTCTCTCTCTCTCTCTCTCTCTCTCTCTCTCTCTCTCTCTCTCTCTCTCTCTCTCTCTCTCTCTCTCTCTCTCATTTATAGATAAAATTGTGTTTGTAACACTTATTTCTCTCTTCCGCAAATTACAACATAATTCACTTTTCCTCTTTCGTGAACAACTGTTATTTATGCATTATTTATGCATTTATAACATATGTCGTGATGTAAATTTCTTAATTTACTTAGTGAATAATATTGATACAAAAAAACACATCCAATGCGTCTCCAGGAAACTAACAACCGTTACACAATCCTACCTTTCTTTCTCAGTGATAATAATTGCAAGATATCAATCCTCATTCAATATCAAGAATTATTGTAATGTTCGTACTCAAAATGCAATGTTTTCTGTTTTCTCTTTACTCCATTGTTCTGTTTTGTTTTCTTCTTATTTCGCTATTCTTCTTTTCTTGTTCTATCTTCATGTAATGCAGATCTACCACACATATACTGGAAGAAGTTAAGCAGCAGTGGTACAGGTTTTGTCCTGTATTTGTATGTAAAATTCATAAATAGATGTGATTGATTTTTTCCTCTCTGGCGCTGTAACAATGAAACAAAATGGCACCAACAGGGAAAAGCGAGTGTGAGTGTGTGGGTGTTTGTGTGAGAGCATGAGTGTGGGAGTAGATGATGTGTTCTTGGATTTTCCTTTCCTGCGGCTGATTGTCTGTTTCTGTGCGCCTATTGTATGAATGCATGTCAGGACAACAAAACTTTGTATTTTTTGGTATTTTTAAACCCTGTATTCCTTTATCAAGACTATTTTTCATCGGTCATAGGAATGAGAAGTCGGCCTTTTATGTTTGTGTGGATACATTTTCCTTTTTTTTTTTTTTTGTACAGATGCAGAATCCTTGTCAGACTATTACTGGAATCATGGAAATACCGGTGAAAATCTCCCAATAGCTTCCATTGCAATCTACTGAATGTAAGGCGAAATCTTTAGAATGGTTGCTTGGTATTTGCAGCTGAGTAAGAGCAGGACTCGTGGGTGTGACTAAAAGCCTTCCAGCGAGTATTTATAGAAGAACTGTTGGTAGTAACTTTATGGAATTTATAACAACAGTAAATATTCAGTAATGATGCCGATATTATTCAGCTATTACAACCACTAATAAAACTGCTGCTCCTGTTACTTCATCAAGAATAACAACAATAATAATGGCAACAACAGCAACAACAACAACAACAACAACTGCAACAACAACAACAACAACAACATCAACAACAACAACAACAGCAATTAGCACTAGTACAACTACTTTTGTTATTACTGCTGCTGCTACTACTACTACTACTACTACTACTACTTATTAATGATCTACTGTAATACCTCACGCTAGATATTTACGTTCCATTAAATCTATCAATAATGCAAGCTGTGCATCTAAGTTATTGGGAATTATAGGATTTTCGCACGCACACACACACACACACACACACACACACACACACACACACACACACACACACACACACACACACACACACACACACACACACACACACACACACACACACACACACACACACACACACACACACACACACACACACACACACACACACACACACACACACACACACACACACACACACACACACACACACACACACACACACACACACACACACATTGCCTTCACCAAACAATATAATTCCCTTTCTTCATTTGTTCTTTTCCAGTGGCATTTGGCATTATTTTATTCACAGTTTCAGGAATAAGTGACATTATTTTTTAGTCTAATAATAGTTTGAACATCCTCCTCCTCAACTGTCCTTCCTAGATCAATTTTTCTTCACTGCATTACACACTTTTTATTCACTTAGGCGATGTGATGCAAAAAGGGTATATGAAATAATGAGAAGCCGGCTAATGCAACCTCATTAAAGAAAGTAAAATTGCCAGTCAACATAAGTCTGAATGCGCTTTTATTAAAGTCGAAAAAAAGATTAATAAATGAGGCTGGAACGCTCAATACCACTCCTAGACATTATTTTTCCATAATTCCTTACAACTTTTCATATACTTAGTTTTGTACAAGATCATGTTAAATAATTCTGTTGCCCAGACAATACAATACTAATCTTTTATGCTCTCTTTTCTCTATCTGTCCATGCAAACTATATTTCCCATGCTGCTCTGAATATTACTAAAATATAATCATAGCAAATGGTCAAGACAAGTTTAAGCCTTTCACTGAGATGAGGGACCGTGAGGCGTGAGAATGTCCCGCCAAGTGGCCAGAAATCGCAGTCTTTTCATGTTCTCCTTCACTCGTTCATCATTCTTCGTGGAACGCAAGAAGTTGTTCGTAAACCAAATATAAAAGAATAATGAACTTGTTAAATCTATAGGCAGATAGTGAGAATTTTTCTTTCACGTAATTTGTTGTTGTTGTTGTTGTTGTTATTTTATTACTATTATTATTATCATTATTATTAATATTATTGTTATTATTATTATTATTATTATTATTATTATTATTATTATTATTATTATTATTATTATTATTATCATCATTACCAGTATTAATAGTAGTAGTAGTGTATTAGATTTTTCTTTTCATGCGTATGTGGATGTGTGGATGTAATGAATGTGTAGGAAGCAAAACTCAGTATTTTACAGATATATATCATTCTTTAAAAATTGCAGGACATTAATGAAGATACCGCCTCCACATGCAGTTAGTGGGAACATATTGACGTTTTCTCTCTCTCTCTCTCTCTCTCTCTCTCTCTCTCTCTCTCTCTCTCTCTCTCTCTCTCTCTCTCTCTCTCTCTCTCTCTCTCTCTCTCTCTCTCTCTCTCTCGTATATGAATGTTTTGCGAATGTATGATGGAAATTTTTGCAGTGTGTAATTTTCACCTATTCAACTTTTTTTTTTTTTTTTTTTTGACTCAAGCACACTTGTGTACTATTCCGAAAGCACGAATTCAACAGCTGTCTGGGGTGGTATCCGCCTGCCCCTTACAGCTGCTCTGGTTGGTGTGAGGTTGGGCATCATTTCACATCTCTTCTATACAGTTAACAGGGTTATTCTCTTAATATAGTCTTCCTGAAAGCCTAATGCAAACATAATATAATTTTGCATGTCGGATGTCGTATGACTTCCTCCGTTGCAAATTTGTTTCCACGAACATCCTCTTACGAGATTTCCTCCCAAATAGTACAGGGACTGCCAAGTGTTGGCCTGAGAGCTGCTTGCAGCTTCCCTTGTTTTCTTATGTTTTTATCCATGGTTCATTAAGTTATTATAGGTTGCTAGTTTGGTTCTGTTCGTCTACGTTAGTTTAGGTTAGATTAGGTTGGAAGAATTTATCATAGGAGAAATTATTCTAGCTGAAAATTTCAAAGGGAAACCTTCGTGGATGGAATTTAAGTTAAAGTGTCGAATAACCTCTAAACTCAAAATACTGTGTCATGTCGAGATTTTCCAGTGAGACATATCTTTGACCATATGCGGTTTCATTGTGTAAAATTCAAGGCACGAGGAATATTCCAGTCAAGATATATATATACTTTAGAATTTTACCTAGTGCAGATCATTACTGATCTTCTCGATGGCTCAGATTTATATATATATATATATATATATATATATATATATATATATATATATATATATATATATATATATATATATATATATATATATATATATATATATATATATATATAAATGTACATCTCTAATTGTAAGGAAAAAATATGGCTTATAAATCTAAGCTTTATTTTGCCCTTCCGTGTTTCTTCGCCGTACTGCTGAAAGTTAAGACCGTGTGTTATTGTAAGACAGAGAGAGAGAGAGAGAGAGAGAGAGAGAGAGAGAGAGAGAGAGAGAGAGAGAGAGAGAGAGAGAGAGAGAGAGAGAACATTTTTCCCTTGCTCTGCCACGCTGTTGACCCCCAGAGAAATAAAGAAGGATAATGAACTGAGCTTGAGTCACCATCGGAATCCAGACCCATATTCGATCCCCTCCCTCCCCCACACATCCTTTTTCTTTCTTTCCTTTCTTGACATTCCCAACGATCCTCCAGCCCTTGCCTCACACCAGGCCGCTCAGGCTGAAAGGAGACTGTAGGAAAGAAGACGAAACTAGACAAAAGAAAATTTGCTGAATCAAATACTAGCAAATAAACATTTCCATCCATACCTATGCAAGTTAAGATGTATAAGTAATGGAGTAGATAACGGCTATGCATATTGTAATGGCTTTTTGTTCATTGTTACGTATGCCCGCCTTGTCTGTGTATTCATTGTATCGTATTCTTTTGTTTATTTGATGTTTTGCTATGAATGTGCACACGTAATGATCTGATCTACTAACAGTTTCTATATAAAACTTTACAATTCAGAGATGAGAGATAGTGATGCACTAACCACAGTAGAAATAAGCATGGCACGTTACCCGACTGCTGTCCATGACTGTGCGGTGACATGCGTAATGACTCGTGTAACTGGTACAATTCAGGAGGCATTAGGGGTGTTTGTTGTGCGTGTCCACGTCCCTCGGTTCAAACTGAAGTGCAGAATGAGCAGACCAGCATACCTACATACCTGTGCTTGTTATCTCGTATTGATTGACACAAGAAGGTGAGGCTGTTCTTACCTTTCCTTCCTATCATACTTAGGGAAATCAATAGCCATCGATTTACTTCATTAAAAAACTGAAAATTGAGGACTTTTCACGCCCATGCCTGTTATCTCATATTGTTTAATTCAAGTTATTTCATACATGAGAGCACTCTGTTTCATTTGTTAGCTTTCTAATCTATCAAATTTTTGTGTATGTATGGCAAGCTAGGGGAAAATAATGTGCCGTGTTACTTCAGTGTTTCGTCTGTTGCCTTCTCTCTGCTTTATCCCTTGTTTCCACTCCTCCAGATTCTACGATCAAATTATACTGATTTTATTTAGTTTGCTGCCTCGCGAAGCTATACTATCCCTCTGCACTTAACAACCAGCTTTAAAATATTCATGTGTTTCTCTACGATTAAAAAAAAAGTATCGTGACCTGCGTGCTGGTGTCTGCTGCGAATAGTCGTCAAACGAAGACTTTTCCTAAAGTGTGCTCTGATATGTGAAGGAAAGCGAGTCAGGTAGGCAGCTGCGAAAGTATTAATTCTTTCAGGGCAGAAGCGGTTCAAGGAGAGGGATGGACCATTTTTTATTTTATTTTTTTTCACAACAGAAATGCAAGAAATGGATATTTTCTTTTTCATTCCATCTTAGAGTAGCATGGAGTGCCAAGAGATGGTCCTAATGATGGTCTGGCTTCTACTTATTGAAAGTGTTAGGACTGAGAGAGTCATGGTAAAACACTGGTGTGGAGTTTGGAATGGAGTCAAGTGCGAGTGTCGAGAGCAGAGTAAGAAAAACGGGTTTGAGAGCGAAGAGGCGAAAGGAAATATAGGAGACTGTAGCAACGATATTGAACCTGGAGGACACAGAGAGCTAGAGATTGCTGGAGCCGGCCGAGGATTTTACTTATATATATATATATATATATATATATATATATATATATATATATATATATATATATATATATATATATATATATATATATATATATATATATATATATATATATATATATATATATATATATATATATATATATATATATATATATATATATATATATTTGACACACACACACACACACACACACACACACACACACAAACACGCGAGCATTACAAGAAATTTCTGCTGGACGCCTGCTTGAACAAACGTCACACATTTCTGGGTTCCACGGCGGCGCCGCCAAAGCACGCCACTGAGCTTCGCTGCAGGACCAGGTGCAGAGATCGGCTTGTATTCGAGAATTGTAGGCGAGCGCGAGGGACGTTCATGCGCAGTTAATTGACACACACGAAGTAGTTGTTAGCTGGAATTAAGACGATGGTTGCACAGGAATGAAGACAGACAGGGTGGCATAGTGATGTGTTTGGCAAAGCTGCTGTTTGGTAGGTTAGTCTGTTAGATATTGTGTCACTCTATCCTCTGTAAAGCTAAAACTAGTAATGTTAAATCCTTAGATCTGGTGTAATCTTTAAAGCAAAATGTGCAGTGTCCCTGCAATTACGTACTATCTATTTTGTAGAACATTACATATGCACGAATGTATGCAACTTTATCAATAGGTGATCAAATGAGTCGAATAAGAGTGCAGTTATGGATCAAACTTATATGAAGGATTGATATTTATTTTCCGGCAACAGATGCACATTTAAGAAAAATTTGTGAAGAAAGAAACGAGTGTTTCTTTCAGCCTGTTGTATTCTCTTCTTGCTCACTGTTATTCCCACCTTGTCTGTATCTTCACTGTATTATGTTTATGTGCACACATAATGCCATTAACGCTATTAACACATGAGATTATATTATTCAAAGAATTTGATGAACATAATTGTATGAATCAATGAAATAAAAGGGAAAAAAATGCATAAGTATTGGACTGAAAGAATTTAGTGAGCATTACAGCACCAATACATCGGGAGGGGCGCGTATTCATTGTGGTTGTAAAGCGTGAGGTAGGGCAGACTATGTTAGGAAGTGTGCTAAAAACCAGTCGAAAGAGCAATGTTTGTAATAACTGTAGAGATCTTTACGAAGGTGGGTCAAGCACGTGTCCAAGGCAAAAATAAATTAAATGCTATCAGGGTCTTGCTTAGTAGACGTTATACTAAGGGACTGGCACCTTATTGGGCCTCTTATTCTATTTTTTGTTGCCCTTGTCCAGTGAATCTTTTACATATTAAAAAATAAATCCATTTACCTTTTGCATTCATACGTTACGGTATAACTATTTTTCAATATGTATAGAAATGAAGCTGTTCCTTACTAAGACAAAACTAAAGGAATGGTAACGAAACCCCTACAGAAGATAAAGTGATGAAGGGATAAACTTTTCTTCAACATGCAGAGAAATGAAACTATCCATTACTGAGACATAACTGAAGGCATGGTAACGAAACGCTTACAAAAGGTAGTAATGAAGGAGTGAACAAAGAGGGAAATGAGAGTGTGTGTCCACGGAATGCCAAGAGCAGTGAAGAAGTGATTTCCCAGCCACTTGCCACTCCCGGAATGCCTGAGAGTGGCAGGGAAGTGATTGTAGGAGGGGCAAAGTGACAGAAAGTGGCAAGGAAGTGGCTGTGTGAATGACGGTGTGCCTGAGAGAATGAGTGACAGGGAGGAGGGGCGCGGGAGGGGAGAGGCGAAAACACAATGGCGTGCAAGAATTATGTGCTCAGATGATACACTTGCACACGTGAATTAATGTACTTATTTCGCTGAAGGCAACACATGGTAAGAGAGAGATGGTAATTTGATACATGAAGATTAGAAAACAATAACTAACGAGAAAATTACGTAACACAAAAAAAGCGTAGTCTCATAAATTGTTACATTTACTTCTCGTCATACTACAATAGAACAATGAGATCGTAAAATGACTCATACTATTCTCTCATTGCATTTGACGCTGATCATTTCACGTTTCACATTGACTTATAGAAATCAAATGAGTGATGAGACTAGCGCATATGACATTGACCAAAGGGAGAATGGCGAGAACTGTTCTTGGAAAGGGAGGGAGAGTGACAGAGGTTGACTGCTCATAACAAGGGGATGAGAGGGACGATCCGGCCAGAAGATGACTGGTGGGACAAGCGATGGCGGTGCCGCGGACAGGGAAGGGACTAGTTAATCATGGAGTGGCAGGGGCGCTGATGTGACTGACCTGGAAAACCTCTCTCTCTTGCAATACATGAAGTTTGCTTTACGAAAAATTCGAAAAAAATATTGATGTTAATAAACCTTGATGGAAAGCAATCGTGTCACTAGAATCGACCTTTGATTTACCACAGGTGAGCGTTCCGGGGTTGGGAATAAAGAACATCAAAGCTGATTTACTCCCAAAGTCTGTGTGATTTCAAGCACT
>NC_087177.1:5802500-5902500 GCF_035594125.1 Scylla paramamosain
TTCTTTATTTTGTGTGTTTGTGCAAAGTTCCTTTTTTGGCGTTTTCTAATAGTGCACCGCCGGCTGTCAATTAGACTGAATGCTTTAAAGTGTGATTGATTAACTTGTGGTAGCAACGATTTTACAGCTGAGAAGTTGTAAATACCAAGTTTCGCCTTTTGTTCATCTTAAGACTTTAGTTGTAAGCGAGGCTGTTGTGGAGCGTTCATAAGCTTAATCATACACAATGCTTCCTCGGCCCTAAGCCTTTAAATCTTTAGAACTTTCTCCCCTTACTTAAGTGTTTTTAGAATAGGAAATATATCGTTCTCGTGTTAAAATGTAACGAAAGCAATGACTGTATACTGTAATGATTATGGGCTCTGTTAACATCTGTTGCCTGCTTTTTGCATCACCTCCATGAAACAGAAATAAACCCAGAAGATACAAAAGAGTACACAGAGCTTTTTGGTTTGTACCTCAGCTACATATTTCTTAAATAATGCTGAGTCTGTAGCGTTCTTGATTCTCACTGACCTTCGTACTGCATCAACTTCAATATGTAATAGTCTCATAGTCTCACAGAAGTTTTGAAAAGCTACGGGCATCAGTACTGTAGAGGTTCAGCGCAATCCGCTTCAGCAACATCAGGAACACAAAATAAAGTACAATAATCTCTAGGACATCGCGAAAGTTGCGTCATTATTCTCCACCAGAGGGGAGGGTACTCGTGGGAGGGTACTCGTGTCGTGACCGAGATCTTCCACGGATTTGTAATATTGCATCCTTCCTACTTTACTTCTTTCTTCTTTCCTATTTTGTTTTCTTGTTTTCTCATTTTCTTCTTTTTTTCTGTTTTTAGTTAATGTAATACTTCTATGGGGTTAGCACACTCGTAAAGTGCTTTCCTTTCTTGGGGGAGCGAAAGCTGACACCACTTCCATCCCCACCCCAGCTAGAGTAGCTTTCATACAGTTTCGAAGGTTTTAGCATTACATAAACGTGACTCTTTATATAACAATACATATTTATCTACAGAGCTGACGCCATAATCTCCTTTCTAATATTTATACCGTAACAATTGTTACGCGCGCCTCATTGTAACCACGTATTTAATTCTGATGTTTGGTAGTTTGTGGTGTGTGTGTGTGTGTGTGTGTGTGTGTGTGTGTCGGCAGTGAATTAGTACTAGGGTGTTCGAAGTGCCACACTTAGTGTCTCGAAAACTCATTACTGGTTCGGTGTGAACCAGTAGTAGGGACGTGCTAGGTCATGTAAGCGCGGCCAGCTGACACTTCTGGGCTATCTCGGAGAATTTTATGGCGAAAATTGACCTAGAGTTCCAGACTTACTGATTTTGCAGACAAGGGAGTTAGAACAGCCGCTCAAGCTGTTGTGTATGCTGATGACTGGTATCTGTTTCGTGGTCTAATAAAAAATAAAAGTAACTTTGTCTCCAAGACCGTTCTCAGCACTCACTGCAATTTCCCCCTCAAAGCTTCAAACAGAAAACCTGTAAGCCGAGTAAGTCTCCTTGTGTCTCACAACACAAATACACCACCACTCACATATCTCCACACGTTCCCTGACAAGCACATGTTGTCACAGACTTGACCATAGATAGGTGATAGAAAAAATCTGGTCGTGCAATCGATTCATTTCGTGTCTACTTTCTTACTTTCCTAACCCCATCATCATAAGAGCCCCCTACTTCTCATGAAAGATTATGTTCTCTTTCTCCCCCCCTGAGACTATTGCTCTTTCAAGAAGGTTGTGAGAAGGAGGCTGTTGCTTCTTTGGAGTCCACTGTTTCCGGAGGTGTGGTGCAGGCGGTTACAAGTGATATAGCCCCTTCATTATTCCTATTCCCCCTACTCTATTTTGGTGAAGGTCATTACTTCC
Organism: Scylla paramamosain; assembly: GCF_035594125.1. NCBI lineage: Eukaryota > Metazoa > Arthropoda > Malacostraca > Decapoda > Portunidae > Scylla > Scylla paramamosain. Next base: position 5,804,382 of record NC_087177.1, read on the forward strand.
CAGTACTCTGTAAAGATACTACAAGATACTGCATCTTCGATCTCTCTATGAGTGAGACTTAACCATATTTGTTGTGGCAGTTCTGACTACATCTTAATCAAGGGTTATGTCTATACCCCTGTTGTCATGTGAAGTTGAATGTGACCTTCCTAAGGGTTCGGCATATGTTGGAGTAACTGACAGTTACCCTGAAAGTGGTGTGGACCTCATCCTTGGCAACGACGTAGTTATTGTTTCTCCTGTTTAACTGAAGTGCCAGTGCTTGCGGAGGATGCGCAGGTGGAAGAGGAAAATTAACTTTTCCTGTGTCTGCCATGACAAGGTCCATGTCGAGTGTGAAGAAGTGACAGGAGGAGGAAGATCATTATTTTCCTTGTGTTGCTCAGTTTGACTATGCACATGTGAATGTGCCCGAGGACATCGTCCTACAAGGTCAACGCCTGGCGGCAAGTTTCAGCAGACCTTACACTGTGGAGTGCAGGGTTGATGACATTGACTACTTAGAACACCGGACAGAAGGAAAAAGTACCAGTTATGCCACGTCAATATGCTGATACCTTACCATCACCATCACTTCAACTATTTCTTTGTTTTATACCTGTGGTCCCTCATGCTAATGATTCTTGTGATACTTCCGCCACGGTTGATGTCTCTTGCGATTTCAGTGATCTTTCAACCTCGACAGACGCCAGTGTCTTGTTGTCTCATCTCACCAAATTCTTTTAGAAGAAAACATAATTTTCTTCGTAATTTGGGAGTAACTTTTAATATCTTCAGCTCTAATCTATAAATCGTGGAAGGTTTGTCGTCATCACCACCAGCGAGGGAGTGTAGCCCACCTTCTGTATTAGTGTTAAGAAGCGTGGTCCCGGAAGTATCTACTAGCGCAGTCCTCGGGAGTAACTGAAGACAAGACATTATTTTTCAGCGGCAAACCTCTTTGTGGTTTACCACTCCCTCTTTTCCAGGTTACGGCCTCGCTCACTAAGACTTGATTGAGACTTCTCACCAAACTCTGGGAGGAATGAAGTTATGCCATGTATCACAATATGAAAGATTATTTTGAAATCTTCAGGAATTACGATGATTTACAATACCAGTGCAATGTCCTTGGCAGTGGTAGTGATTCTCGCGACTCGGAGTACATTGAAATCATCATCAGTGAAACGCAGACGAAAAGGAAGTGTGCCATACATGATGGGCGTGGCCACCACATGTGTGTCTATGATAAACACTATCAATGTTAGATCCAAAAGCACAAGATATATATTCTAACTTCCAGGTAATTCCCGGGCTTTTACCTGAGCTAGATGATCATTTTCCAACTGTACTTATAACACATTTGTGTGTAATGTGTGTATGTGAAACATTCACATAATTTCATGTAATATTAAACTGATGTATTTCATTTTTTTTTTTTTCATGGTTTTGTATTGTTTTCTCGTAAAGGGTGTGTGGTGCTGTGTACGTGAAAATATACTGCAGCGTAAATGAAAATATGGTGCTGTATGCGTGAAAATCCAGTGCTGTTTTCTTGAAACAGCACTGGTGGTGTGTGCGTGAAGCTGTGGTGCTGTGTGCGCGGGAATATAATAATGTGTGCGTGAAGGCTGGGAAGCAATTTATCTACTCTCATGTAATGATAATAGTAATAATAATAATAATAATAATGATAATAATAATAATAATAATAATAATAATAATAATAATTAATAATAATATTATTATTATCATTATTATTATTCTTATTAGTAGTAATAATAATAAATATTGTTATTATTATTATTATTATTATTATTATTATTATTATTATTAATATTATCTTTATTTCAGCTTTAAGTCATTTATTGTCAATGTGTAAAAGGTTATTAAGAATACCAATTGCATGAAAAGAGGCATTAACTAAACAATAAAACAAAAACATAAAACATTTTCCATCAACGGACTTATTATTTTTACGCCGCGGACTTGTAAAGCTCTTGCCGGTGCTCCGCGCTGTTCACGCTTCCGTACAAGTGGCGCATTAGCACTCCCTCCTCCCACTCGTCCGGATCCATGACTACTGACTCATGTCCCTTGCTGCAGGTGACGACGAATGACGAATAAGTCGGAATCTTGGTTTCAGTGTATCCATCCACCTGGCACTCGCTACCAGTCCGCTTCCGAACGTATTCTTTAATGTCCACCGTCTCTGAAGGGTTTTTGACATGTAATGAAGAACCGCGACTGAAGTACCGCTGGCGCAGGCTTAGACCTCGTTCTGGACTTCCTGGTGATGACAGGTAGCGAGCGGCTCTGTGGACGCGGTGCACGACTCGGGAAGCCTTCCTACCCCATCACGTATCTTCGAGCGGCGCCGCCCGAGTCTCCACTGTCACCACCACACACACACACACACACACACACACACACACACACACACACAACAGACAGGTTGAGGAAAGTAAAGAGTGATCACAAAAAAGTGCCAAGGTTGATAGAATTCCTTCGCGAGGAGAAAGCACACACACACACACACACACACACACACACACACACACACACACACACACACACACACACACACACACACACACACACACACACACACACACACACACACACACACCGCTGTGAAGCATTTATTAAGTTTATTAAGTTGATAACACGCCTCTTTGCCCCACCAGGTACTACCAGCCCAAGCCCGGGGTGCTGCAGATCACTAACGTGCAGCCTCAGGACCAAGGCATGTTCAGGTAAGGTCAGTCAAAAGGAAATATTATCACTCCTACTTTCATCGCCATTCTATTGGTATCTGGGTATTGCACTGGATTTTGACAATCTTGTGATCTGAAAATTTAATTTGTGTAGTCTTAATAAGTCTTGCCTCAGTACATATAGTTTTCTTAATTTTCATTAATTTTGAACTATACATTCTTTGGCCACGTGGCTTCAGCTTAATAAGATAAATAGTACTTTTCTGTGTGTGTGTGTTTTTTTTTATCTCTTTTAAGGTGTAAAGCAATCAATGACATGCTCAATGAGGAGTTTCTGAGCAACTGGGGCTACCTCACTGTGGTCCCTCGCAAGAATGAAGAGGGGCACCTTTTCCAGCACTCGCTCCTCGCCGTGCCATCCAAGGTGGAGGTTCACAAAGGGGAGGAGGCGGTGCTGGAATGTATCACTGACGACGAGGAGCCTGACCTTCACTGGACGAGGATAGGTGGGTCGTGACTGAGTCTGATGGGACCACATTGTAATGTTGTACTACTCAATCATCTCCATGAATCCATATCATTTGTAGTGTTATCTTATTGCGTGGTGGTTTGCTTCCTTTACTACAGGATTACACATACATTGACACATGTACACTTGTCACTCTGTGAGGGAAACGAAACTTCAGTCAGAGTATTCTTAGCTTCCAGAAGAGAATTAAACGTAATATACCGGTATAATATGAAATGTTTAAAAAAAGTCTCTGGCAACCCATTAGCCATATCAGTCTTTTATACCAGACCTACTTCTAAAATTTACATTCACAATTACATAATTTCCTGATGTTTTATTCATTAAATACTGCAAAGAATGGTTGGTTCTCCATAACTCGCGTGCTTTGGCATTATTTCAACTTATGCCTGAGTTTTTATCTGTCTTTCAAGTTCATCTAATCTTACCTCAGATGAGACTCCCATCGCGAAAAACAGGACAATTAGAAAAGGTCAAGGGTCCCTAGTATTTCCCAGCGTCTCGGAACAAGACACCGGCGTCTACAATTGCACCGCCGTGAGCAAGAAGAGCAGGGACCCGATCAGTACTCAGGTACTGGCACTAGAATGTAAATGTAGAATTGTGCAAGTGATGGATACTTCAACGATATTGTGTATTTCAGAATTTTACAGTTGTGTACGGTGTATATACAGTGTTTTTTTTTTTTATTATTGTTTTCATTACTTCTTCCTGTGCACATTCAGATGATCGAGTTCACTATGATGACGCCGCCGAAGGTTCAGCTCTCCATGAGCGTCAGCAAGCGCCCCGTTCCACTCAACACCAACGTCAGCAACGGAGAGACAGTGCGGATCACCTGCGCCACGTGGGGCACACCTGCACCCTCCATCTCCTGGTACAAGAATGGAATCCTGCACGTGGAGACTGGCCGCCACAAATTCACCAATAAAAATTCAACCAAAACCTTCAACTCGGAGGACTTGTTCATTGGCATCATTATGTCCACAGACACAGTACGTGGCAGCTCATCGCACTTGTGTCTAAAATATTTAGTCAAAATGGTTCCTAAAAATCCACATTCAGAATATTATGATTCTGCACACTAATAAGTATTACTTTCTTTTTGCATAATTGCAGCAATTTAAGATAAAAAGATAACTTGTATTATTTATTTCATTAATGTTTAAGATATGCATGTACACCAGTTATCTAAATGTGTGCACTCTCGCGCTCTCTTGGGAACGGTGTCTTTCGTCGTCGGGTTTAGCCAGGGACTAGAATCCGCGAATTTGTAAGATGAGGCATCTAATTATTTATGTTTTTCATTAATGGGTATCATTGATATTCTTCTAAAGCACCCACCTCTTAATCCTTCTGCCCCAGGGCCTTTACCAGTGTGTGACCAGGAACAGGGCAGGTGTGGCCTCCGATGCTTTCATCCTTAACATTCCCATGGTGGCAAATTTACCCTTGCCTCCCGTCAACGTGAGTGCAGTGGCGATCGATCACGAAAGTGTGAACGTGAGCTGGATGCCCTCACCTGATAATGTATCCGGATACATCATCAACTTTATAACAGGTAAGCCTCGGAAAAAAAAAAAAAATGTTTAAAATTACACCTGAAACCTGCAACTTAACTGTACATAGAAAACCTTCAAGATTACAGTAAGCTAAGCCATTTATATTTTTTCTTATTCATGAATATATGGAATATTTCTAACGTTTCTTTGTCTCCTAATGCCCCCTTTCCCCGTACTATCACACACACACACACACACACACACACATATATATAAATATATATATATATATATATATATATATATATATATATATATATATATATATATATATATATATATATATATATATATATATATATATATATATATATATATATATATATTTTTTTTTTTTTTTTTTTTTTTTTTTTTTTTTTTTTTTTTTTTTTTTTACCCATAACATTAAAGAACTCCAATAGTTATTTTACTGTGTGCCTTCAGATAAGCAAGTTCAGGAGTTGCAGTCCCTCACCAACCAGACTTTCGCTTCGGTCAACAAGCTGCTGCCGGGTCACACCTACATCTTCTACATCAGGTCCTTCCTTATCAGTGATGGCTCGAAAAAAGGGCTGTTCAGTGAGGCTTCGAATTATATCACCATCAAGTTGAAAGAGGAGGGTAAATATCACCTAATTTTTCTTGGGCAAAACTAAGAATAGAAGAATGGAAAGCAGTCCAAAAGAGGATTTTGTTTTATAGGTTTTGTGTGTGAATGAAGACATGCGAACATTGACTTAACATTCCGAAGTTATATAAAGAAATGTGTATATATTTTTGCAAGTTATAATCTCCACCCGTATTGTGATAAATTAATGCTAGCAATGCAGCTCTCTGCTGGTATATTACTATTAGTTTGTATAGTTGACAACACAGATAAAATCCGAATGCCGGTGGTGACGCTATACCCTAAATCGCCCACCGAACTGTACGCGAACTGGACCCTCGTGGAGTGCAAGACCAAATGCCCCATCATGCAGCAGAACATTCAGTGGAAGAGGAAAAGAAAACACTACCATCTGGAGGAGTTCTTGCAGCCAAACGTCACGGAGTACACCATTAATAGTAAGACTGTGTTGAAGGTTGATGACTTACTACTTGTGATGTCGACATTCAGATCATACTATTAACAGTTTATATAGATCTGACTTAGAGTGAGATCATATTATTATCAGTTTGTATAGAACCAATGGGGAGTGAGTCCTGCAGCCCCTTAGTCCTCATTTGGTGAGACAGATGTTTTGGACACCCCACACAAGTCCTCCTTAACATTCCAAGCTCATCTCGTAAAGCAGAGACAGTCCCCCACCTAGTGTAGATGGCTTTGGTCTGCCTCTTCTTCTATCGACCATTTATTTTTCACACATCAAACACAAGCACACTTTTTGGCCTGTACTTTGTCTTCGCTAATCTTATATTTTGCTGATTTTTTTTTCTTTTTCTCATGATTAATGAAGATGTGTGTGTAGTTTTTCGTTGCAATTCATCATGTAGTCACAATTTTTAGACTTGCATTTGTACAATATTTGGAGGTAAAGTAAGCTCTTACACAGTTCGAATGTTTTTTTTTCTTTCTTTTTTTCTTTTTAGTCCTTAACCATTCATGTCCAGTGCTTTACAACTCAAGGTGCGCGCGAATGGTTAGAGTAACAATGGCTCCGTGCTTGTGTCTAGCCAAAAATATATTTGAGTTAATTTATAACAATGATGTACTCGTATCTACATGCAGGAAAGGGAAAGAATTGTCTTACTACCCTCTCTATCTTCATGTCTCTCCTCTCTCGGGAGATGGTCATTAAATATGGAATGTTATCAGATATGAATTGTTTCAGTTTACTGAAGAATCGATGTTATTTTTCGTTCTGGCAGATCTGCAGCCAAACAAATCTTACAAAGTGAGAGTCCTGTTGGCTACCAGTGCTGGCTACCCAGAACACATGATTCGGCTGCCCTGGTACACCGTCAGGATGCCACGTAGCAGCTCTGACTTGCCACGGGATAATGTCTTCCTCATCGTTCATCTCTCCACTTGCAGCCAGAGGCCCACCGAGGTCTTGGTGAGTGCCGTTGTTGAACAACAAACGCCCTCTCGAAGTGATAGCTTTCGTCTTCAATAGTGTGAAGAGGTGTACTTAAGTGGCTATTTAACAAGACTGTCATAGTTAACGCTTCAAGTAAAATCTTCAGTTTCTTAGGAGTCTTTCCAGGAGTCTGTGACTTGCACTCACTATTTCTACATTACCACATTAATGATACTCAGGATTTATGAATCTTATTTTTGCCACAGGTAAATTGGACGCTGGACGCCTCACTGCAGAAGGATCTTGCCAATTATCATGTGTTGTATAACACCTCCACCTCTGTCTGGCAAAAAGAACTCCCAACGACCGAAACTTCCCTAACACTCACAGATCTAGGTAACTGTGATAGAAATTAATGAAATCAGTGAAAGATAACAGTGCCCTTGTATATTTCTCTATATCCATGATAATTTGTTTGAATTTTCATATACTTAACTAAACTGAACCGCTGCTATATGTGCCATGTCTCTTGTCCTAAAGTTCCGAGGACGTGTTACGGCGTGAAGGTCCGAGCCACCTACAGCACCGGGCGAAACAGCACCGAGTCTTACCTGAAGACCATCTGCACACTGCCACAGCCTCCCCACATCCTCTCCCAACACTCCAACACCAACAGGATCAAAGTGAAAAAGCTCAGGGTTAGTGTTTATTCTCAGTTCTTTTTACAATCTGTTTTATAACTTTCTGTGAAATATGTACGCGAATGTTTCTCTATAAGACTGTCACATAATCAGCTGATCTTTATACTTATGGTCTAAATTGATAATTGAGGCTTTGTTTTATTAAAGTATATATTTTTTTAACTACTACATCATCTCCATCATCATCACCACTATTATCATCATCATGACCATCAGCACTGCCATTATCATCATCATCATCATTATCATCATCATCATCATCATTCTTCCTTCCCTGCACTGGACAACTCCTGGGCATTACCGTAGCATTTATATATTAGTATCATGACCTAGTATCTCATCATGCATACTACTTCATATTGTTCAGTGTGACATTTAGCATTGCTCTTACATAAATTTTAAGTTTTTTTTTTTTTTTTGTCTAGAACACGTCTTTTTTTCACAGATCATTCTGTTCACAATATCTATTTTCATGTCTATCTTACATTTCCAAGGCCAAGAGGTCGAATTAGGCGGTAAACTTATGATAAAGCTTAATTTTCTGCATTAGATTTGAGGAACGAAAAAAAAAAAGTGTGAGAAAAGTATTACCCTTCATGCTAAGTCCACCTTCCATCACAGACCAAGGTGCTGAACACTACCAGCGTGCGCATCACCTGGAAACACACGCCGCGGAAGATCCAGGTCGACTTCTACACCATTAGGGTCGAGAACGTTGAATCAGACCCGAACAGCCAAACGGAAACACCCGAAGACAAGCGGAGTGAGGTGAAGGGGACGCATTTGGAGGCCGCGGGAAGAGGTCCTCGCAGCCCACAGCCGACGAAATACGAAGATTTCCGAGACACGGTTAATATAAATATGTGTACATTTGGTGACGTAAATATGTAACATGAATATATAATTAGTTATGGTATCCAAACTGTGCTTCTCTCTCTCTATGTGTGTGTGTGTGTGTGTGTGTGTGTGTGTGTGTGTGTGTGTGTGTGTGTGTTGATAAGGAGTCCCACACCATGACACACACATACACACACAGACACACACACACACACACACACACACACACACACACACACACACACACACACACACACACACACACACAAATCCCTGCAGTCGCTCGCTAACACCGGCACGCTATGCACTCCTACAGGACCATGAGGTCAAGCTGTACCGAGTCACCAACCGGAAGCTGACGGTGACGAGCCTGAAGCAGGACCACAACTACAAGGTCACCGTCACGGCCTCCACCACCACCCTCACAGGTCACTCCGCCACCACCTACGTCACTCCAGATGAAGGAGGTAAGCACCGCGATTTTAATGCTCAGGACACTGTTAGGAGTGCGGCTTTACTAAATAAAATGAAAAATTAATAAAAATAATAATAAAAACACCATCACCACCACCACCACCAGCACTACAACCACCACCGCCACCACCACCACCAACAACAACAACAGCAATGATAAAATAAATATAAGTTTCATGTGAATAGAATTAATTTGTACAGTGCTCCTTTGTGTTATTTAAAGGTTTAACAAAAATTTAATGCCATTTTATTTGACTCATATAATGTGCATCATGTTTAGTATATTTAAGAAGCAAACCTCCCTGATGTCATCCATTGCTTGAGAACCGTGAAAAATGTAAAACAATAAAAAAAGCCTCTAAATCTCCATTCCCCATTCAGTTCCCACGGCGCCGCTGAACGTGACGTGGGTTCCTGCAAGCCCGAAAGATGCCGTTCTCACCTGGAGCCCTCCACGCCTCATCAACGGTCGTTTAGTGCACTACCTGGTGAAATTTTCTCACGATCAGCAAGAGTGGCGCAACCAGACCGTCCCTCCTGACTCCACCACCACTCAGGTTAGTCCCGCAGCTCTCCACCGACGCCCACTCACTCCTCCAGGCCACCTCTCTATCCTCCTTTACCTTCCGTCCATTTCGTTTTCCTTACATGAGAGTCACAGAAAATATTAAATAAATAAATGAATGAATTGAGAACTGATTGAACATAAAAGGAAAAAGAAAAAAGATTAAAAGGAGTAGGACGAGGAGAAGGGGTGAAAGGAAAACAGAGGCAGGAAAGAAGTTATATATCAACAATGACCATTAAGTAGTGGCAACTGACCGCCTACTTCACGGTTACTCTCAGATCCAGGACTTGGTCTCCAATACCAATTACACGGTGCTCATTGCTGGGAGGACAGGGAAGGGCGTGGGTGCCTCAACCACTGTCTACATCTACATCCGGGCAACCCTGGAACCCGAACTGCACAGAAATACTGAGTGTAAGTCTGCTGGGCGCTCAACTTTGTGCTTACACTTATATTCCCCCTAAACTCTCTCTCTCTCTCTCTCTCTCTCTCTCTCTCTCTCTCTCTCTCTCTCTCTCTCTCTCTCTGTTTATCTATCTCGTTTTATCTGTCTCTATCTTTGTATCTAGCTGTCTACCTACCTATATATCTATCTAGCTATCTATCTATGTCTTTATCCGTATGTATGTGTGTGGGTGTGTGTGTGTTGGTTTGGGTGCCAACAAAGCGCACTATTTACATTGTCAATTTATTCTTCATGTTCATAATCTTACATGGAAATTCTGATTGTTCATTATTTTATCACTGTTTCCCTTAATTAAATAGTATATGTAGATATGCCTGTGTAACTTATGTGTTAAGTCGCTTCCGAGGCTGCGTGCCATGTACTAACTGCTTTCCCTTTCGTGTGTGTGTGCGCGCGTGTGTGTGTGTGTGTGGCAGCAGTGGCAGTGATCAGCGTGGTGTCCTTCCTGGTGATAGTAACCTGTGTTGTAGCAGTCTTGCTCTGCCTCAGGATCCTGCGCCTCAGAAACAACTCTCCGTCAGTGTTTCAGGTGAGTGTCTTGTCCAGCTCAGTACCATTTGCGCTGCTGCTACTACTGCTGATGGTCATGATGCTGACGATGAGGAGGAGATTAATCATAATGAACGTGCTGTATTTTTGGTTTGTTGCCTATGAATGAGATGTGAATTTGCTACAATACCAAAAACTACCCATGAGTGATGCCTCCCCTAAGCAAGCATGATTTAAATGAATGCTGAACTCATGCACATTTTCGTCTATTAATAATTAGCTTTTGAGTGGAGGCAGATTCCAAAATAAACACTGCAGAGTTCACTACAGCTGTTGATCCCCTTGCTGCCTTAATCTGCTTGTTGAGGATGAACCGGATGACCATAAACATGTGAATGGTGTGTGGTGGTGATGAAGTAGTAACTTTCAGGGTAATGGGACATGCCGCATGGTGTACGTCAATGGGGTAAAGTCCTCAGGCAGGGATCATGGAACAGAACCTGATGATTACAAGCCCATGCTAGCCACTCTACCTCCCGCCACACAGAACCAACACTTAGATACGAAGGTAAGGAAGCTTTAACCCTGCCAAAAGTAAGCCGAATGAGAGCGCATGAATCCTTAATGATGTTTTGTCCCTCTTCTTGAAACTTTTTTCGTACAGTGTAAACACCTGATAGATGTTAATTAGAAACCCAAGATATTCATCACCCCTAAAGAATTAATGACAAGTGTTAATGTTCTACAGGGAGGTCCTGGTTCGCATGACGATGGCATTGTGGCTAACAGCTTATTCGACCCCAGTGCAAAATGAACCAGGTAGCGTTTAGCTCACACTCTTCTGCTGTTCCATACGAGTCACTCGACTAGGGGTGTGAGTGGTGCTTGATGCCACCCTTAACTTTCCCTTCCCACCTCCAGGATGACGGGACAAGCGAGGGCATGGATCCTTTGCGGGACGGTCTCAACCACCACAGGATGCTGGACATCTTGGACGACATTGACGATGTTGATGACGGCTCCAAGAGGTTGCTGCAGACCGTGTCCACAACACAAGCGGTATTTTCCAAGAATATGAAAGAATTCAACCTAAGGTCTATGTATAACTCCTCTCAGGTTGACCACCACTCCTCACCTGATGGCGCTGGGGTGGCCCCAGCAGTTTCCTCCTAGAATTGCATTCACGGGTGAAGGCACGGGTTTAGAGAGTACGAGTTGGGGGTTTGAGGAACCCCATCCAAGTAAGAAATAAATGTATATTGGGAGGGAGTTTAACTTGTGGCATGAGATTAAGATTAATACTTAACTTTGGTCAGAATTTACTTGTTGATACTAATACGAGACAGGTTCTGGACCTGGCCATCCCGATGCCACACCAAGTATTGCCCACCATCATGTGTCCGCACTTCGTGTGATGAAAGTAATCCACTGAAATGAATTTTGTCAACTGACAAAATGATATGGGACTGAATTTTGTATATATATATATATATATATATATATATATATATATATATATATATATATATATATATATATATATATATATATATATATATATATATATATATATATATATATATATATATATATATATATATATATATATATATACACACACACACACACACACACACACACACACACACACACACACACACACACACACACATATACACACACATATACACACACATACACACACACATACACACACACACACACACACACACACACACACACACACACACATGGGTTACACTTGTATCACGCAAGCACTTGCTCTCCATCATGCTATGCACCGATCCAAAGCCAGTCTCAACAAGCCTTATAGGTGAAATAGACGACTTTTCAAACCAGTAAGCCAGTTATCACGCCAGGTATGGCCACTATCTTGGTTTAGAACACTTCCTGAAGGGCTACCAGCCCCTGCTAGGCGTTACGCTGCAAGCAGAGCCAAAAACTCTTATTCCAAGCATACATACATCAGTGATAGTTTTATATCACCTACGGAAAGCAAGTCCCGAGTCGCCTCTGCTACTTTTCAATACACACATTCTCCACAGGTCGAAACTGGAGACTTGTACAGGATGACCCAAATACGTAGAATAGCATAAGAAAATATATTAGTTATTGGTTATACTGTAACACGGACTAGTCTGAGCTCCCTTGCTACCATTATTTCCTCGACTCCCTTATTAAAGAGAATGGGGACTTATTTTTCAGCACCACGTTTTGGGTTACATTTAGAAGGCTTCATCACCTCATGTAGATAAGCTGATTTATAGCATTGATTTATAGATATACCGAAGTTTGACAGCCGATGGGTTGGCGATGGGCATGGATTGTTTCCCCGAGAGCAGTGTGTTCGTCCAACTATGAATAGTTTCCCCAAAAATTATCCTTGGCTATGTAAAGTGAGTAGTAGTAGGTGCGTGGGTGTAGGACGTGATAGTTTCTCTTCCTTTGCATCCTTATGGAATTTATTTTGTTTTCCATAGAATATTTTTTATACATTATGGGAAGGGAGAAAAAAAAAAATATTTCCTGCAAAACCTAAACTATCACTTCCTCGTATCTCCATTACAGATGTCCCCGCGCCAGTCTGACCCAGAGGCACACCGTCTTGTATCATAGTGTTTTCATACCGTACAGTACTTCTTTCTAGGCTTAAGTTCAGTTTCACTTATTCATCATAGGTCGAATTCGTAACTTTTTCCACATAGTTGTGCTGAGTTTGGCGTCTCTGAGCAGCGTCCACGACGAGCCATGGTCTTGTGGTGGTGAGGTCCCAACACTTGGTGGGAGGCAAGAGTTCTGACCTGGACGAATTCAAGGATGTTTTCAGGGTGACTTAAAGATGTTCCATGTTTCAAATCTCACAGAAATGCCTCATACCGTAGTTAGAATTTATTGACATGTAGCCTCATAGTATAAATATATAAAATGTCTCAGGAAAGCCAGGTTAAGAAGGATAATTACCTGGCGTAAGGGATGACTTGTTCACCTGTATTTCGTTATATATGCTGGAAAAATACTTGTTACTATTAAATCAAAGAAAATGATGCATCTTAAAACGACGGACATTCGACCAGCGCAGCCTCTCACAAGTTACTGCCAAGCACCATTCTCTTACAACCATTCCTAAACCAATAAATTGCATTTCTTTTCCTGTATCCAAGAAGAAAATATGCACCTTGTTGCTGAACATTTTCCGCTGTATCCACACTTTGAAGACTTTCCTAACTGAACATCTGACTTCACATTCTGAGGGTTCTCTGCTCCTCGTGTAGGGACGTCTTCCCAGGAGTCGAGAATGACCCAAGTGGCCGTAGTACATATAATATTATCTTATGCGAGAACTGGTTCCCGTGTGGCGGCAAACCAACCACCACTGGAGGGTATCCATGTTCAACTAATAAATGACAGTTCCCCCCCCCAAAAAAAAAGTGACCACCATACACAGCAAGTTCAAATAATGCCATTTTTAAAATACAGGCTCAACATATTTATGCCTCTTGGCATGTACAAGTTCATACCACTTTATAACCACTTTATAATGACATTTGATAGTTCCATCCTGATGTATGGCTCTTGTGTACCATTAAATACTTAAGATTTTTCTTTATTACTTAGATTTCAGAATGACTACATTTTCCTTCAAGCATGTACTCCATTTTTCTTTTCCCAATATAGCTGTGTATAATATATGGTCTAGTGGAGAGGAATGAAACTTATGTCTAAAGTGTATTACATTATCTCGTATAGGGTTCAGAATAAAGCATGTATGAAAATGAGATTCGGTAAACTCGGATCACACTTCCTGTGAAACTGAATTAACTGAATGAATTGCTTCTGTAGTATAAGTGTGTAAAACTGTGCGTCCCATGAATGAGTGGGAGGGAACACAGCTGAATGGGATGAAGAGTGTGAGAACTCAGCTAAGGTTAAAACTGTGATTATTTCGCCTTTGTAATGTAGATGATGAGAAAAAAAGGTCATGTACTTGTATATTTGAGAAGCTGTTAATCATGTCATGCAGTTCTATATTTGAAAAGCTGCCAATCATAATTTGCAGGAGAATGTATTCTGAATCCTTCAGTGTAAAGTGCTGCCGTCAGTTACTGTGTAATGATAGGGATGAACTGTATTTCCCCCTGCTTGGAATTACATGAGCAGGTTGGCTCGAGAGTGAGCGAGCCGAGTGAAAAATGTGTTACTACTATGGCTTTTCGTTAGAGCCGCCAGTGTTTTACGTGTTTCTTAATGTTGTAAGCAATTTCTTTCCTTCGGTATATTAAAAAAAGGTCTATGTCAAGGCAGAAGTGGTCAGACCGGTAGTGTGAGGGAGTAGGGCATGGCCGAGGAACACTGTGAACTCTTCAGCCTGTACTCGTACGTAAGAAGTGAAGCAGTGTCGTGTGGCGAGATCCGCGATGAAGCTCCAGCTAGTGCTACCCTCCCTCCTACAGAATGGCCAGGTATTGGTCATATGGTACCTACCTCACCGTGGGAAGGCACCAGACCTCACCTGCCGTGATCTCCCCTCATTTTTCCCTCCAGGTGTGTCATGTATCTTGACAAGACCCACCAGCAAGCCTCTCCTGCCTTCAGCGTCCAGTGAGGCTCCACCGCGCGCCAGTCCATCAGAGTAGCTCAACGTAGTGATCCGTGTGTGCCTTAAACCGGTCTAACTTCAGCGTGAGGAACTCAGTTGGTCGCGTAGTTCACTTTGTTAGAAAAGTTATCTTGATGCTTCATAAACCAAACCTTCCCTACATCTTCCGCACCCATTGCCCCTCGTGGTTCTACACCCCGTTGTTAACGAATAAGTGCTTGAAGGTCATTTCGCCGTTCAGCAAATTAACAGTTCCCTTGTCAAATGCCAAATCCGAATCATTGTAACATGAGACGCCATGAGAGCTATCTCGTCTCTCTCTGAGTGATGCAATCAAGACAGTCATTCGCTGGTTCATTTATCCCGGTGGCCGGGGTTATAGTCTGCAGCAGTTGTTTGCCTAAGTGACTGAGTCGAATAGTAAATGTATGCACGTTTATTTACAAGATGACAAACTTTGGGTTCATATACATCATAATATATAAAGAGTTTGAGAGTATTATTCAAAGTGGATTAAGAAATATCATTAAAAGTAACGAAATTTGTCTACTTTTCAAGGTGATCTGGTATTTCCTTCTTGCAATTACCTGGAAAATGTAGGGGTAACAGAAATGTCCTGCTCTCGTCCACATCTCCCTGGCACCCCTGCCTTGGCATCAGCCACTCAGTACCTGGTGGAGGCCGCTGCCCCTCACTCACTCCTTGCCTCCTTTGGATTCCTCGTGTATTTAAGAATTCTTGAAACTAACGTGACGCTCTGTTTTCAAGGAACATTGTCTTTTTCACGGTATAACCTCAGTGGACCGAGTTTATTTATACCATGTATCTATACTACCAATGTTTCTCTCTCTCTCTCTCTCTCTCTCTCTCTCTCTCTCTCTCTCTCTCTCTCTCTCTCTCTCTCTCTCTCTCTCTCTCTCTCTCTCTCTCTCTCTCTCTCTCTCTCTCTCTCTCTCTCTCTCTCTCTCTTCCTCTGCATATATATATATATATATATATATATATATATATATATATATATATATATATATATATATATATATATATATATATATATATATATATATATATATATATATATATATATATATATATATATATAAATTTTTATCGTGACAGGTTCCATTTGTTTGTAAGATGTTTACTACTGTAATTCAATGAAAGATGAACCACGTGCTTCATACGGAGACGAAACTAAAAGCCAAACTAAACAAGCTTTGCTCCAGGTGCCTCGGACAGATGTTACAGTATGTAACAATTTCATCCTTTAGCGTTTTTTGTTGTCTTGTAACTGTTACTATACCTCACAGTGTAGCCCTAAGAAATTTGTACAGTTAACATCAAGCA
The DNA here is from genome assembly GCF_035594125.1 of Scylla paramamosain. Lineage (NCBI taxonomy): Eukaryota > Metazoa > Arthropoda > Malacostraca > Decapoda > Portunidae > Scylla > Scylla paramamosain. The sequence continues at coordinate 5,820,669 of NC_087177.1, forward strand.
TTAACAAATTTATTCCCGGACATTCCATGGGAGAAGTGGTACTGGTGGGCGAGGCAAGCCAAAGTAGTGCGTCTCCCCGCCCCGTCCCCCCCAAGCCATGGATCAAATACATTCGAGATAAAACAATGAAGGACTTTTCTTCTCCTGCCGGGCCACTGGGAGGGACTCCAAACTTGCCTAAGTCATCGCCACTGGGAAAAACGAAAGAGGTTATCTGCGTATCACATCGGTAGGTTAGTATGTAATGAGCGTGAGTATAAAAGCAACACTCAATCATTATTACTTTTATTAGTAATAGCAAATTAACCATAAAATCACCTCGGAGCGTACGAGCTTAGAGGCGGGTGACAGTATTAATCCGCCTTACGATGTAGTCCTTGGTGTCTGAATAATGATTTACTTTTAGAATTAAGTATCCTATACCACTAGATTTTGCATATATTTTTCACAACAGCAGAATAAGAAGACATGTAATGAAATCCTCAGTAATGAATGGTTTAGGTCAGTGTGAAGCATAATTCGCTTCCGATCATTGTCGTCTGTGTAGTCATCCACCTTAGTGTTTGGTAAGTACACACACTGTATTTCATAAGATTCGTATAGTTTGTGATTGTAGGGTTTAATAAACTCACGAGAGAACGTTTCTATCAAGTAACGGTTGGAGACACAGAGGCACCGAACAATTAAGGGAAACCACCTGACTATGCTGTTAATAGTTCAACTGTTGAGGCATTCATAAATTCTAACTCATTACAAGAAGTGGCAGTCCCTATGCGCTCTAGCTCTCTGCCTTTCAGCTAACTCTGACCCATAGGCAAGCACCAAGGAAGCTCAAGATTCTCATTAGTTTCCTTGGTTCTCATTAGCTTCCTTGGTAAGCACTCTGGCGGGTCTCCCTCTCCTCCCCCTAGGGAAAGCCTGGCGCATGCTCACTGTGCGGCAGCGGCAGCGCAACGCCTCGCCTCCCGGCCACTCTTCAGTAGCTCGTCCCGGTCGGTTGCGTTAAGGTGAATTATTAATAGTGTGTGTATTGTGAACATATTTATTAGTACTTGTTAAAGACAGAGCAGATCGAATGAGGGACAGGCCTGTAAGGAAGGATAGAAAATAAGGTAAAAAAATAAGGTTTGGTGCAAATCAAAGGATCTCTGGCATCCCCTCTTTCGTCTTACGCGCAGCTGGTAAGTGTGATACAAAGATTTATAACTTAAGCCACAGAGGTTAACTTGTGCAGTGTAATCTGGTTGTATACCTGTCGTACTTTCCAAAGCGTGTCACAACACAGCTGTAGCGGCGATCTCTGCTGTAGGAGCGTTTCGTGGAAATCCTGAACTAGCCAACGAGTTTTAAATTTCGCGTTAGCCTTACACTGTTTTAAAATTGAGAATTTTGCCTAACATGTTCGTTTTCAAGGAATTTAGACTACTCTCTACGATCATCGTGTCACGTACTGTCGGTGTACAGTGCACCACCATCCATTACAGTGTGGATTAGACAGATTTATGGAAAGGGATGATAGGTGGAAATAGGTAGGTATGATTCATACAGGGACTGCCACGTGTAGGCCTGATGGCTTCTTGCAGCTTCCCTTATTTCTTATGTTCTTATGACTTGCGTCCTAACTCCAGACTTGTTCGCAGCGCCACACTGCGATGAAAGCTTTTATGTCGACACCTCTTTCATTCAGGCGGATTCATTTTCACTTCACTCGCTGCTATGAACCGAGGCGTTCCATTTAGCCTGCCAAGTCAGGAACTGCAGCCAATACACAGTCAATCTGCAGAATCCGGTGATCATCGAGATGCAACTGGACTGGAGGACTGACTGGGGAAGAACTAAGCATTTCAGAGGCAGTGTCACTTAAGTTTTCAGGTCATATAAATAAATAAATAATAAATAATAAAATAAAGTAATAAAGTGTTGGAGTAGGCTAATTTTATGACGTGTATAGTTTCAGATCTTCCGCTAATTTTTTAAGTAGGTTTACCATCAAGTAAGGTATAAGGTTCGTGATTCTTGACTTGTAAGGGTAACTTCGGTAACTTCTCATGAGGCCGTCGTGACGTTGCTGTGATGTCATTCCCGGCAGTCACGAACCTGTGAAGACTGACAACTATTACCGAGTCCATGGAACTTGTAGTCGTCAACCTCGCTGCCAGTGGCGTGGACGAGGACTATTTATTTATCGTTAGTGAGGGAAACAAAATATGTGGGGTGTTTATTATCATGCACCCTGAGAAAAGAAGAAAAAAAGTTAGCGGAAAGTCTTTACTAGCACAACCAGATGATCAACCTAATCCAGCAAAATTACTGGTTTATCAGGATATCGCTTCCATGTTACCTACAATCACGAAACTCACACATAATAGAGAAAGGTTCGGTGACCTTGCCGTAAATGTAAAAAAAAAATTGTGGGCACGTGTCTAGTATGGCTGTAATAACACCCGCGAGTGTGGAGAAATTCGATATTTTATAAGTCCAGCGAGTTCTGCATCAGCCAAGGATAAACACTGAAATTATTTTTTTTATTTATAACTGGAATCTGTGGGTAGCAGCATATTAGGATATCATGGTATCTATACAGCTGATCCCTCCAATCACGCACTGCCACTCGTGAGGCCATTCCGGCCATTCAGTTATTTCCAGTGGCCACGGCGGCTGTCGTGATCTCATCTCTGCACTCCGTCTGTTGTGCCACAAATAACCTTTCTCTAATTATATCAGAGAATGATCAAGACTATAAATCCTGGTTTATTCTAATCAGGAACAGGCAAGTAATGAAAATCATGATTAACAAGTAAAATGAACGGCGGATAATTAACGTTCATGGTGTTCATAGTGCTTATTTTTGTATAATATTTCCTTTATTGACGTCAGGGGATTCTTGAGGGTAAACAAGGTTAGATGTTTATATCAGGGAACAGATGGGCTCTAGAAACCTTAGATAATGTGTGAATGTGTGGGCAGAGCGGTATTTGGCAAGACCTAACTACAGATTACCGGGTGCTGGTGTCTCGGTTTCCTTACCAATATCAGAGCTTTTAATATATATATATATATATATATATATATATATATATATATATATATATATATATATATATATATATATATATATATATATATATATATATATATTGGAAATTTTGAGTAGTAAGTGAGGTGAGATGATACCCAGTGGCGGCTGTCGCACGAAGAAAACCTGAAGAATTGCATTAGACGTTACTCACTTCATTGCCAGTAGATCGATGTGTTTCTGAATGTGTGTTGCACAGGGGTTCCCGCTTGTGTGTGTGTGTGTGTGTGTGTGTGTGTGTGTGTGATGCTAACTATATGCAGGACTTGTCTAAAATTATATTACATACTGTTTTAATTTCTTTTATTCATTTCAAATAAAAAAATGTGGATTTATTGTTAATAAATGGCTGATGGTGTACAATTCAGACAACAAGGTATTTGAGTATACAATACATAGCAGAATAATGAATGTGTGCTGTTATCCTGCTAGAGTTAACGAGCGGCTGCATCATGGATAATTATTAGTTACTTATTCGCTTTTGTGTGTTAGTACCGTCCTGACGAGAAATGCGTTTGTGTGTTGATCTGTATGGACGTTTCCTCTCTTGATTGGGGCCTTGCATCCTGAGTTCCTTCACCTAGTAGGGCTATGAAGCTCAAAAACAAATTTCACCTATTTATTGATGGTCACATAGGTCATAGAGGAGACTGGAGTACTCGGGGACATGTCGGTGTTGCATGTCAAAATATCTTTCTATGCCATGGCGGATGTTGATTTTATTTATGATGTAGCTTTTACCTAATTGATTTCTTCACTCTAATATACGACCTAGTTAGCAGGGAATTTATGTACTGACTGCACGCCTAAATACATTCCGACAAGCTGGAAAAAGTTTAGTGTAGTCTCTCCTTCATATCAGGCTCATAGCTGCCATTTTCTCTCGTCTCATTTGCCTAACAAAAAATGCAAGCGAACTTTTCTTCCTAGGCGTCTCTGTTGCAATTTGCTTTTGCCCTTAGGCGTTTAATGAAAGTCATGACCTTGAAGAGAACAAGTGGTCAGATGGTTAATTTATTGCTGTGTTATGATCACTTGCCTCTTTCACAACAAAATTCTTCTCATCTTTTTTCGTTCCTTTCTTTTGCAGCTGTTTTCTTGCCACTTGGATTTCATTGTTTCCAAAGGCGCCTGCCCCTCCCTCAGTTCTCTCCGGTGCCTTTTCAAGGTAGCGTCTCTCTCCGCCACTAGGATTACCGAGCACACTGGTGACCTACCGATCATTCGATGCGGCGCCACAACACATTCACATTTTTATCAATATTTGCAATTTTATCAATATTTGCAATAGACATCATAATGAGAGGAGCGCCTTTTGCACCTTCACACTCACTAAGATCACCGAGCATCACCAGAATGGCCTCTTGAGTCATGTCCGCGGCCAAGCGACTCCCCGCACTGGTCAAGGTTTGCGTTGTGTACCATTTCACGTGTGGCTCGCTCGGTGCACTATTCAGACTTGCAGCGGAATTTTGTGCGCGTCATATCGAGCGAATATCAACACAGGAAATAAAAACTGCCAGAAATGAACACGACACTAGTCTACGTACAATGTAGTCACTATTCTCGTCACCGTCACTCATTGTCCTGAACCTTTTACACACACACACACACACACACACACACACACACACACACACACACACACACGGCCTGGAGACACTACACCTGTCAGTGTCTCCTTAGAGATCAGTAAATAAAAGAATCATCGTTCGTGGTCACGTGGCCTCGCTGGGCGTCGCTTGGACTGGTCGCTATCAAATCAGCTCAGCTCCACAGGGATGTCTGCTCGGCCACGCTGGTCGCTGGTCGTCACGTAGGAGACTAGTGATGAGATGAAGCACCATGGGAGAGAGGAAACATAATATTTAAACTAGTTATCAATAAATGTGTTCTGTACTGTTTTTGTAATACATCTACCTGTGGTATACCTATTCCTAATATTGCAATTGATAAGCTTGTATCGCCAAGTGTGAGTAAGTGGCTGGAGGAATACTCACTTCGATCTCCTGAATGCGCGTGTGGGAAGGAAAGAGATAGACGTTAGTTAATAGCGTTGAAGGATGTCTAGCGTTATAAGTATACATTTTTTCTCAAAGCAAGGAGTGAAATACTCACCATCCTCCTCGCGGCAGGTGGGTCCCAGCCAACCCGGGGTACAAGAACAGTGGCCAGTGGCGGGATGGCAGCTGCCGCCATGGTAACATTCACACACTTGCTGACAACCAGGACCATATTTGCCTTCCACACATGCTGCAAGACACATCAACAATGTTAGATTTATTGAGAGCACACGTTTTGATTGGTGAAAACGCTGCAGCAACAGGGACTATGTGGAATCATGTAGACATCACATTTTTCTTCTTGTTACATAGATTTCATTGGTTTTTAATAGTGAGACTTTTTCAGTGAAGAAAAGTGAGGCTTGATGGCAGGGACAGGAGGGGAAGGGTAATGGTGGACAACCAACAATAATGGAAGTGCTTCTGCTCATAGTACTGTAGCGGCAAGCTTTGGAAAACTGAGCTGAAATACAAAGACAGCTCTCTCGACAGCCCATGTGATGGCTTCTTACATAAACATATCTTTAGTGTGCAGGATTCTTTTTTCATGGTATCAGTACAGAAAAGGCTGTCCGCGACACTGTTATTAGAATGGATTTACTTTATATATAGCTATCAAGTACACAGAGTACGATTTTTTTTATGGCATAATAAAGCTACATACTTAGATATGGACTTCTCTTTAAAATCTTGCGTTTCTTTTATTTGATTTTGTAAAATAAAATAAAATATTGACGAAAATATAATTGTAAAAACAAGACACCACGAGCGGATTGATTTTAATTGTTGTTTTTATTATTTTTTTTTTTCTTCCTACATAGAGATGTATAACTTCTGCGATACAAACGTGCATGAATGGAGGTGTGGAAGTGTATATTGTACTCGTACTTACGCATGGCACAATTTGGTCCCGTCCTGCCCGGCGGACACTGGCATACTCCGGTTTCCCGGTGGCACGGGTAGAGACCACAGTGGCATTTCTGACGGCAGTGGGCGCCGAACATACCTGAAGGAAAGCCAAGGTCGATCATTATATTCATAACCCTGGCACAGTAATATTTGCACTCGGAGACACACACACACACACACACACACACACACACACACGGTTATTATTTTTTTCCTGTTGTGTAAAATATTTGATAATGAATTAACTGTTTTGTTGGTGATGGCACAACTGCGACAGTAACATAACTTGAATTACCTTGTGGACACATTTCTCCACAAGTGTCACCCATAAAGCCCGGGGGACAGCGGCACTGGCCAGTCTTAGGATCACACGTGGCACCGTTGCGGCAGTCGCACACACTAGTGCAATACGTCCCATAGAACCCTGCCGGACACTCTGCCACAAAGAAAACATGCATGAGAAATGCCGCTATAGTTATTGTTAGCATAACTTTTCTTTGTTTTTATCAATGATAATTTTATTTTGCAGGCATACAAAAAGGCAAATCAAGTAAAAAAAAAAAGTAACGTGCCCGTATTGTGGATTACTGAAACGCGTCAACTTTAGACGATAGATAGATAAAAAAAAAAGATGATAGTCTAACCTAACTCGCAATAACGCCCGTATCTGCCGGGACCACACTCGCAGCAGCCGGAGAAGCGGTCGCAAGAAGCATTGTGGTGACAGGCACAGTCCATGCGGCAGTCAGGTCCATACATGCCTGGATCGCACGCCTGGTCACAGAATGGTCCTGTCCATCCCAGCCCACACTGGCATTCTCCAGTAGCTGCGTGGTCATGACAAAAATATCAGCTTTGTAACTCTTATCTGTTATGAGATCTCGGAAAAAAATTATATATTCTGAAAAACAGGAACTAACCAAATTTCCTTGGTAACCCTTGGTATGACATTACGTCCATTTCTTTCATTACTTACTTTATAACTAACCTTGCACTGTATTTGCATTATCTATAAACAGAAATGTATGAATGCCGAATGTTTTAACGAAAAATCATACGGAATTAGAAAGCACAACGATAGATGAGTAAATTAAGAGATATCTCGGTGCCGTATATACAGTAGACCTGAAGAGGATGAGGCATCACCTGGATGGCAGACAGCGTCGTTTTTACAGCGACACTGAGAGCTGCAGCGGTGGCCCCAAGTACCGGGCTGGCAGGAGATCTCGCAAAGTGTGCCACTGTACCCTGCCGGGCAGTTGCACGCCCCTGTCGCATCACATACCCCGCCATGCTCACATTCGCACGTCTGTCGATGAAAGAACCGACTGTAGCAGCATATGTATGTAATGACTATATTAAATTAAACATTTTAACTGGGGTGGAATGGTATACCTGATTACATCCTGGCCCGTAAGTGGCGGAGGGACAAGTGAAGGAGCAGGTGGCGCCGTAGTAGTTGTCGCGACACTCACACTGGCCAGTCACGCGGTCACACGTCCCACCATTTTTACACTGACATTTCTGTGCGAAAACAAATTAAGCATTCATTTATTTATTGTTCATTTATTTGTTCATAGAATACTTGCCAATCATAATGAGAAATTTCGTGTAAAGACTGTTAGCGAACACACAATCCCGAAACGCTCACCTGCTTACAGTCGACGCCGTACCTGCCCCTCGGACATTCCCTGCGGCACTTCCTGCCCTTGAGTCCCGCGGGACAGAAACACTCCCCACTCATCGGGTCGCACAGGGATGATCCTGCACATTTGCACTGCTGGCGACATCCTTCGCCCCACCGCCCCTCGGCACAGTCTGTGCCAGAGTTCATGATGGTCATCAAATTATGGAATAGGTAATCAAATATTACATTCACTATCAACAGATAACTGAGGCGTTGGAGTGTGATTAACTTACACTGGTGGCACTGCTGTCCCTCGCGACCTGGCGGACACGAACACTCCCCGCTCACGTGGTCACACGGCTGAGACGGCCCACAGCGGCACTCCTTGCTGCAGCTTTCCCCGTACTGACCCAGAGCGCAGACTGCAATGTCCCAAGGAATAATTAGAGGCGGACTATCAAAATCATCCGTTTTTAGTCGACACCTTTGCAATGCTTGTTGCGTCACGTTAAGGCCTTGTCACACGATCAGTGGGTAAGTGTGGTGTAGAATGCGAGGAAACTGATAATGTAGACGTGCGGAACTGAAGTTCTATCATTGCTCGAGTAGATTCGTCAACGATACAAAACTCCAGCTGAACCACACTCGTCAGAGAAGCTGCTGAGAAGCGTGCTTGGCCACCACACTCGCTCACTAATCATGTGACAGTGCCTTTAGTCTGTTGAGTACTGTAGGTATGTATAACTACTTACTGAACTGACACCTGTCACCAATGAAGCCTGGAGGACACTGGCACTGGCCTGTGATCGCATGGCAACTTGCTTCTTGCTCACAGTCGCATACGCGTTCACATCCCGCACCCCACTTCCCTGAAAGACGCCATTATGTTGATTGTTTTTCAGAGGTCTGATGTGATTATATTGGAAATCATAAGAGAATTCACGTGTTTGTTATCATTTGTGAAATTCAAGTACCGCGTAGCAATTCTGAAGAATATGTACACTGAGACACCAAAGTAACCTTTAGGACAGGATTTCTGGCACTGTGGTCCCCACCATCCTGGGGCACACCTGCACACCCCACTCTCAGGATCACATTCACCTCCGTGCCGACACTCGCACTTGAAGACACACCCTGCACCGTAACTATCCGGCCCGCATTCTGAAACATCAAGCCAGTGTCATTATATTTTCACATTATGCTTGTGTTCAGAAACATTCGATATTAAGATTATACTTATGCTTATTAATGAAACACGGTTGGATAGTCTTATCATTGATTTTAAGGGTCATGAAGAAAAAGGATGTACACACATTCAGACAGTCAACTGACGAACAGTAGTAATTGTAAAGAAAATGTCTAGTATAAATGTAATGAACATCTCACATCACCGCTTGACTTACAAAGCTCACACACAGGCAGTACCGGCATGGTGGAATGATACATTTTCACTAATCCGAGAAGTCCCAATAGACTTTTTTTATTTCCTTTCGAAATGACTATAGGTCAAGAAGAAAGAGTAGAATTTGGAATTGAAAGGCCGAAGTATTGGAGTGCCAGTGAATACCATTGAAATACTTTTATAGTCTTTGAAATGAGAAGCAAATATTCGAGTATTCATAAAGGGATACATGAGGTACGCAACTCAAAATATTTTTTATTTCTACTTTATACTGATCTCAGCAAAAAAATAAAAATAAATAAATAAATAAATAAATAAATAAATAAATTAAATATGTGCAAGAACTCCATAGTGCTTAAAAACGCAGTTTTCCTGATTATACATTATGGTCTTACCTCGCTGGCAGTGTGTGCCGGTGTACCCTGGGGGACACACACACGCCCCGGTGTCGTGCTGACAGTTGGCACCGTGCTGACACAAACAGGTATGTTGACATCCACTTCCAAAGGTTCCCGTTGGACACCTCTCTTGACACGTGGCACCGGTGTAGCCCGGGGTACACACACACGCCCCTGACACGCGGTCACACGTTCCACCATTATGACACAAACACACGTGTTGGCAGTCGCTACCCCATCGGTCCTCCGGGCAAGCTGTAGGTACAGCGGGTTATTGGTGCGCCCTCATACCGTACGAATATTTCTACGTGATCTAGGAATTATTAAAAAAAATTCGGCTTTCAAGATGTTTCCCATAAGTGTTCTTTGTGCATGTCAACAGCAGCAGAGGAGAGGCATGAGGTCATTTCCAGGAGTTATTAATGATGAGAATTAGGAACTCCCAATCCCTATTTAATTAACAAAAGCAGGAACATACGAATCTTTAGCTTTCTTATTTTCTTAGACATTCTTTTTTTTTATATCTACATCCATCAGCAACATGAAAATAAGTACTCACTGTTGGAACAGTGATGGCCGCGTTTGCCAGGCGGACACGAGCACACTCCTGTGGCGGGGTCACAGGTCGCGCCAACATCACAGTCACACTGGTACCGACACTCTATGCCCCAAAACCCGTCTGGGCACGGCCTGGAGCAGAATGTCCCGCGCCACCCTGCAAGAATAATCTGATTTATATAAATGTTGCATCATTACATTGAGTGTGTGTTCCAGTGTACAGTGGTTAACTTGCCTGGACGACACATGCAGGCGCCTGAAATGTGGTCACATTCGCCTCCATTGGCACAGCTACAGTTCATGGCACAACCTGCTCCATAGCGACCTTCCTCGCATTCTGAAAGTAATTCATGGTGTATGTAACAAGTGGTAATATTTAGACTTCCTACATCAGATATTAAGAATGTCCGTAGGGTTTGCAATATTTGCAATGAAATGGCTTACTGTAGTTAGCTCTGCCGTACTTACTGAGTTTGCACTGAGACCCTCGCCACCCCGGCGCACATGTGCACTCCCCGGTCACCTTGTCACACCCACCGCCGTCGTTGCAGTCACATACTTGTACACAGTCCTGACCGAATCGTCCCAGGGGACAGGGCTGACCGCAGCTAAGACCCGTGAATCCCGGTAGGCACTGGCACCTGTGGGGATGAGCACAAGTCGAATAAACAGTTGTGCCTCCAAAAAATTACTTCAGGAACGTGGAGAAGGGAATGTTATGTAGATTGATTTTTATTTCCTTATCAAGTCTGGCGTTGAATTATATGAATGAAATACGATAAATCGAAACTTTTCTAAAGTATGATGAAAATACCAGTATAAGCATGAATACACAAACTGGCATTAGGTATTAAGCTGGAAAATATTTTAGTCGTTCTTGGTGATTGGCCGTCACTGAATTATCAACACTCAGACTCCACGAAAGCAAGCACTCACCGGCCAGTCCTGTGGTCGCAGGAGGCACCGTTGAGGCACCCACATATTCCACTACAGTTGACACCATACCTGCCGGCGGGGCACGTTGCCTCACACGTAGGGCCCTGTGGGACGGGAAGACCATCATAAAGAGCCCCTCCCACACACACACACACACACACACGCACGCACACGCTTAAAAAAATCTAATTGGGTATCTAACTGCGCTCAACGAATGTGAAATATGGTTACAGTATTCAAAGAATAAGACAGTCACTAGTAAAATACTGGTCACTAGTGCACCCATTAGACAGTATAGAAGGAAATACGGATGAAGTAATACTTTTTTTTTTTATGTAAAATATGGCTGTTGAGAAGAGTAAAAAGTAGCAGTCACAAAAAAAAAAAAATTCTACTTGATATACATACACTGTAGTACATAAATAGTTTTAGCGATATTTGGCAGCAAGAACGAGATGCAGAGGAGGCGGCCTTACCACATATCCTGGCTGACAGTGGCATTCTCCAGTCACAGAGTTGCACGTAGCACCGTTTTGGCATTCGCACTTCCTCAAGCAGCTTTGTCCCCACTGTCCCTCAGAACACGCTAGGAGGGAGTGATATTTTAAATGTCAATGATGAGTTAATCCTTACGGTGTTAGTGTTATGTTTCTCTCCACGTTGCAAAGCCATGCCGTATATGCCTGAGAGAAAAGCCTGCGAGCCGAATGCGCCTGTACAACGACCCACCTTGATTGCAGTTTGGTCCCTTGTTCCCCGCCGGACAGAGACACACGCCTGTGCTTGGGTCGCAGGGTCGCAGGCCGCACATACACGCCTTCATGCACCCCGGTCCATAGTGACCAGCCGGACACGCTGTCAAGAGAGTGTTGTCATCATTTACTCGTGTTGTATGTACGTGTTAGGGATATTCTCATGAAAGTATGAAAATAACGTACGTGTGTTGCATTCGGTTCCCATGAATCCTGGGGGACAGTCTAGGCCACAGACGCCTGTAGCGGGGTGACACGTGGCTCCATTGGCACACTGGCACTCATGCAGACACCCGGCGCCCCACTTTCCCTCTGGGCACTCTTTGGAGCAGTCAATGCCAACATATCCTGCTTTACACTCGCACACCCCACTCTGGGAAGTAAAGGTTACGATCATCATCATGGTTGTGTGCTCGAGTCTAATATTGGTATGCGACAGAAGCTGCTCCACCATAGTATTGTGAAATAAGTGACTTTCCCACAGAGTACCGGCAGACCGATCTTAGCTTAAAATTTCTTGCCTCTGGATGGCAGCGAGACGTGGAGCGGGCCTCACACTGGCACTGGTGGCGGCAGTTTGGCCCCCAGGTGAGGGAAGGGCACGGCATATTGCACTTAGGTCCAAAGCGCCCCGGATCACACTCGCAGAACCCGAAAACTTTGTTGCAGCGCATGTTGGGGCACATCATGGGACAGCGCCGGTCACACGATGTTCCGTAGTATCCTGAAGAGGTAAAGGTTGTTATAAACCAGAAACGTTCCTTGCTGCTGTATCTGACGCAATTTAAAAATATCTTTAAACACACTTAGTGTTTTTTTTTTTCCGGTCTGCGGAGCTAAAAGTTCATTATAAAAGATAATTTATACAAATTATATTTAACATTCTTTTTATTTCCTGTTCCTGTGCTTCCCATTGAATAGATTATTTCAATACAATGCAGCAATGAAAGAAGTAATGACGGAAACAAGGCACCTGCAGGGCAGCCGTCTTCACAAAATTCTCCGGACACGCTTGGTGGACACGTACAGTTGCCAGTCACGGGATCACATGTGCCGCCGTTCTCACAGCGACACACCTATCAGGAAAAAATAATCTTTATGATCATAAGGAAAAGCGTGTTGATAGAAAAATGGCCAATTGTAATTTTTATGTAACATTTACTGCAGTTTTACAAGTGCAGTGATGGATCCATCGGGCCATATTTAGTTATACTCGGTAAGCAGGACTCGCCTCGTTACAGCTGGATCCGTAGAAACCCGAGGGACACTCAAGTTCGCAGATGGGTCCAGTCCTGCCCGGGGGACACACACACCCCGAGCTGTCGCACTCCCCGGGACAGTCGTTACACGTGAGGGAACAGTTAGGTCCAAAATGTCCAGGGACGCAACCTGTAGGACAGAATCTCATGCTGACATTGGGACACGTTTCATACAATATATTGATGTTCACTCGTCTTCCATTCCTTCAATTTCATTCCGCCTGCCACTCTTCGTCAGTCATTATAAGTAAGCACGAATGTTTAAAAGTTTTGTGATGAATTAAAGAAATATTTGCACGGATCTTTAAAAAGTGAGGAGAAACATAAACAGATATCAGAGAATTACGTAAAACAGTGAAAATGCGAGTATGACATGAAGTGTTCGTTTTAGTTTTACTAATTCTGAAATGAATGAGATATTATGATACTGACAAATATTAACGTCACACACAAGCAGACACAGCAAATGTGTGCGCTGTGCATTTCTTGACTTACGCGTCTGGAGGGTAATGATCTTGCTGTACTCTGCGTAAGTTACGTCATTCCACGCGTCACGGTTTCTGGTCGTCTCGCCGTCCAGCACCGTCGAGTAGTCCTCTATGGCTGTCGTACCCATGTCCTGGTCGCCTCGGATGCTGTAGCCAGAGTAGTCCACGTCGTAGTTGCCGCCCACGACTGGAGAGGAGACTAGGCGTGAACGTCCTTACTCATGAACATAATTGTGTTCTTAAACCCACTTCCAAAAATTCTTTAGTAATTGTGTAATTTAAAGAATCAGGAGTCCAAAACTCACTATCGCAGTGGACTTCGTCGACCAGAACGTAGCCTCTGCGGCAAGAACACGTGAAGGAGCCTTGCGTGTTCTGGCATTCGTGCTCGCATCCACCGTTCTCCATTGAGCATTCATTAACATCTGTAAGAAAGCACAAAAATAGATTCTATCTCTAAGAGGGAGTGAGGATCAAGAATGTCACCAGGTATCGAAAGCACTCACCCAGGCAAGTGAAGGTGTCAGAGCTCAACGTGAAGCCTTGTGTGCAGGCGCAGGCATAGCCTCCTTCGCTATTCACACACTCTTGTTGGCACCTGTGGCTTCCAGCCTCACACTCGTCCGCATCCTGTCAATGGAAAAGCGGTCCTCTCAGAACAAGAAGTGGGTTAGAGGTCGGAAACGACATCCTTCTGCTTTATTTAATCTTTATTCAACAAGATCAACAAGATCAGTTGATCATGAAAAGCTACATTTTCCGTCACCATACTCTCATTGCTCCTCGGCTATCACATCTTTATTCTGTGTTTTTTGCGATGGAAAGAAAAGGTGCATAATTTTAGATATATTAGCCTTCCACACTCACCTGACAGGAGCGCCCATCAGGTTGTAGCTGGTATCCCGGGTGACAGGTGCAAGTGGCTCCGTCTGGCCCGTGCTGGCACATGTGCTGGCAACCACCGTTGTTTTCAAGACAAGAGTTAATGACCTCCATGTCGATCACTGGAAAGGGAACAATTAGAAAAGTGCTATTAACTGAAGACTTTTTTTCCCAGAAGGTAGATTTGCCTGCCTTCCTGGTTACTTACTGTAACAGGACTTGTTGTCAGTGCCAAGCTGGTAACCAGAGTTGCAGATGCACTCGTAGGAGCCCCAGGTATTCCGACATTGCTGACTGCAGGTGCCTGGTATATTACACTCATCAAGGTCAACACAAGAAACACGGTCGTTAGCCAAAGTAAATCCTCTTTGACATGTGCAGCGTGCACGGCCCTGCTCTTGTAGGCAGATGTGTTGACAGCCACCGTTATCCACCACGCAGGGATCCGCCGCCTCGCATCGCCGTCCGTCTTGGCCAAGTATGTACCTGAAACATAAGGCTGTCGTCAGGAATTCTCCATCAACTCATCTCGTAATGCATAGTATTTAAGCTACCATGAGAGCAAGGATACATTTCTTTCCTATATAAAAAGATGATACCAGGTCTTCACGACAGCACCAGCAAACATTAATGGCCCTTCCAATATACCAGCAGGAGGTGGCATCCCATCACAATGGTAATAAATATTTTCGTTTAATTGGCCATAAATCAGTGTTACGTAAACTTAGTCATTATTTACCTTCTGTACCAATAAGCAGCCATTCAAACAATACGGTTACGAGCTGCATACCAAACCTTCAGCGTCACTTGGGTCATTTGTTCCTGTCGCGTTGAAATTCCTAGCGAACACTTGTTTGTTAGTATCATATTCAAATAATGAAACAAATCCTCTATCTTCTATAATTATTCGACGCTATTTGCTGAGGAACTAGCTCTCATTTAAAATCTTACCAAGAGCATGGACAACTTACAGATCAGGAGAGAGGTTTTTCAGTGTATCGTATCCATGTCGTGGCGATGAGTCACACGGTGTTGTCAGCGTTTAAAAATGGTGGCTTAAATGCAAATACTCCAGTCCTTACTAATAGGATTTATAATAAATGTATATAATAATACAAGTTCTCCTTGATTCCTATGCTCTTGGGGATTATACCATATGATCACTGGTGGTGGGAGTCAGGTGTTTGTAGGAGGGAACAGGCATTATTTTATACAGTATAATGTGTGTTACAATGTAGCTGATCATCAACACGGCTAATATCATGAAAAAAATAAATAAAATACGACTGTGAAATGATAATTTATCAGAAAAGAACCAACTATTTGAAAAGTTTGCGAGCTACGAGTATTGCTTTACTCGTATTGGAATTGAAGATGGACAGGAAAAGAAGCATTTGCACAAGAAAAGGTTAGGAATGGCTACAAATACCAGCTATTTATTCTAGTCACGCCTTAGCATGACACTGAGAAGCTTCACTACTTTCAAAATGCTTTGGTTGAAGTTACAGAAGTTTTTTTATTTATTTATTTTTTTATTTATTTATTTATATATATATTTTTTTTTTGTTTATGGTTGTGGTGACAGATTAAGACTTTTGCGAAACCAGCTAGTCATTTCTATAGTCTTTGAAAATGGTCGTGGTGAGAGTAATAAAGCGTTTCTGAATACGGGTCTGAGCACGCTGACCTTCCCATAAAGATCACCTATCACTAGTACTGAACGGCTCGTTGCACAACTCACCCGGGCCGGCAGGAACATTTTGGCCTGCCCGCGGTGTCGTCGCAGTAGTGGTCACAGCCGCCATTCCTCACGCCACACGAAGTCTCACCTGCAAGACGACACGCCATGTTAGGCCTGCGTCTCGTGGCACAAGAGGGCGAAGCTGCGAGGGCGAGACGAACACACTCACTGCTCGGCGCTTGTGTGTGAATCTTAGAATTTAAGTTTGAAAAATCGTGGGCGTTTTTGCCCACAGATTACATCTGATTACCTTTGACTTGACTTTTCCTGTACTTCATTATTTCTTGGTTTATTTCTTGTCATACCTTTTTTTTTTTAAGATTTGTATGCCTATATTAATTAATCTATCCTTTACCCTCTCCATCTCTTCCTCTCCTCTCCTCTCCTCTCCTCTCCTCTCCTCTCCTCTCCTCTCCTCTCTTCCACTCTCGTCTCTTTCTTCTATTCTCTTCTTCACTACTTTGATATATTAAATTTTGTCTTCCCTTCTTTCTCCACGTTGTGTTTTCCCTCTACTCTTCCCTTCTTTTGTTCTAGTTTCTACAATCGATACTCTTCGTTCATTCCTCACGTTCCCCTTTCTCACTGCCATCTTCCTCCTCTATTTCCTGCCTCTCGTCACACCATCTCACTTCTTCATCCTCTCAGTTTTTCTCCTCTCATCCTCCTCTTGTCCCTCCCACTTAATTTTGCCTTCTCCGTCCTGTCTTCCCGCCCTCCCTGGTCTTACCAACACAGGTGCGTCCGTCGGGCATCAGGCGGCTCCCGGGACCACAGAGACAGCGGTAGGAGCCCACAGTGTTGGCACATTCGTGAGAGCATCCGCCGTTGTGAAACTCACACTCATTCACATCTATAATAAACAATGAATATTAAGAATAAAGATAAAAGATGAAGCATAAAGAAGAAAATAAAGAATAAAGTTAGAGGAAAATAGATTAAAATGATACAGAAGACTGGATTCACTCACTCGCTCACTTGCTCACTCATTCGCTCACCGGGTCCATGTATTCACTGAATGACTCATTCGTGTCTTCTTCCGTTCATTCATTCAACCCTTCAGGCTTTCACTTTGGTGTTTTTCCCATGCAACACATACACACACACACTCAGGTTCACCAACACGTCAGTATTCGTATGGAAAGAGATGCATTAAGGGGGAAATGAAGCGTGGTCGACTAAAAGGAGGAGGAAATGAAAGAATAAAAAAAGTTAAAGAAGTAAGGAAAAAATAAAAACTGAAGAAAGAGATGAAAGACGGAGGAGAAGACTAGAATGAAGGTAATCAGCTATAGTAGAGAAGAAGAAAAGGAAAATATTGAAATAAGGCCAATAGTATCAGAATAAGAGATAAATGTCATTATTGTCGTTCAACCCATTCCCTGAAGAACCTTACCGTGTATAAAAGTACCACCTATTCATAAACTCGTAGGGATGATGATCAACTATTGTTTGCGATTGAGAGGGGGAAGCATTTACTTTATTATCTCAATGAAGAAAGTAGTGGAGGGCAATAGAATGGGGAAAGCCCCACCTTGACACGTGCGGCCGTCACGCCTCAGTCTGTACCCCGGGCTGCAGCAACACATGAAGGAGCCCACGGTGTTCTTGCAGGAGTGTTCGCATCCGCCATTGTTCACCTGACACTCGTCGCGGTCTGTGAGGGCGAGGGAAAGTAATGGGTCGTTAAATAGTTTAAGGACACTTCGAGCATTGCCAATAGTCTGCGTTGAACTAACAAATGATGTTTTTTTAAAGATTATCATGCATAAAGAAAGAAACTAAAATTGGTTATAATGCACCTCTGAAAGAAATAATATGCCTGTTACTTTTGTTACCTGAACTTACAGTATACAGACAGCCTGGAGTCAAGTGTTAAGAGACGCTTTCAGAAAATAACCCACGCTCATACACTTGATAAAGTTATAGAACATGGAAACTGTGAAACCGAAACAGCGAAGTCTGAGACAGATTGAATAGTCAGGAAGGTTGTCATGCTTAATTTAATATGCAAATTCTGGTGTGTGTGTGTGTGTGTGTGTGTGTGTGTGTGTGTGTGTTGATGGAGTCATAAGTTTAATACGTCGAGAAGACTTAAGTATATTCTTCATTCTCCCCCCCCCCATACTAGTCATTACACCTGCTGCCCCGCCTGCCATTCTCCGGGTGGCTTGCCCTGACTTCGCATGTCAATATACCTGGACGCACAGGTATACACGCAACAGTTGCGCACCACATTCCGCTCCATTATCCCGCTGATGCTTGACCCTTTCACCGCTATGGTCACCTTTTGTCAAAATTCAGATTACTGTAAAAATAATGTTTGCTTTGACATGCAGAATGAAAAAAGTGAGTCAGTTCAATTCTGTCTTTTCTAGGCCGTTAATATTTCTAAGAGTCTTGAGCAAAAATAAGAAAAAACAAATTACATTGTGATTATAGTTTTGTAGCCCTTGGCCAGTGCACCTGTTACATAAAAAGACGCTGCTGAAGGGAAGATTGTGGTGGAAAATTATTATTGGTTAGCTAGTTCTTGCTTTAATGAGATAGTGAAACAAGGAAAGGCGGGAGTGTAACAGAGCACGGAGTTAGTCAGTTATTGAGGTACAAAGGAGGAAGATTATGTAACCCGCGTTAAGCTGACCACAGACATGAAACGGAACTCCACGTCTGCCTTGCAATCCGCGAGGGGAGATGGCAACTGTGCTGGTGTTGTGGCCGTCCTTCGCCTTTCACCTCTTAAATGAAGGATGTGGGTCCTAACTCCTCTTTTCTGTGCATCTCAGTTTTGTTTACCTTATTTCATTATGGGATTATTATTTATGCATCTCAGGGCTGCTCTTCTTATTTCATTACAAAAAGTTACGGAAAGTTTTATAACAACATAAATCCCTCAAGTCTTTAATAAGCTGTTTAATTTCACTGGTTTCATAACACTTCGGTATTACACTGAAAAACTAACCGCAGTACGTCGACGGAAAAAAGAGATGGTGTTTGCTGCAGTCATCGTTGTTTTTAGGTGAGAGGTTATAAATAAATATTGGTATGGTAATGTATGCGTTTAGTATACACTGTACTGCCTGTAAATCATGTATACCTTAACCACACACAGTACAGCAACGCATCTGCAGTCTACAAACTCTACATGAACATAAAACTTCACGCGTCACAGAATCCCACGTCTAGATTACATATCAATACCCTAAACCCTTCTTCGATAAGAGCACCAACACAGTCCTCGCTCGTGTATCGCTTATCGGCGCGGCATCGAGGACGCTTTGGCCCAACCAAGTCACCGTGGGAGGAGGCGGTGGTTTCACGAGGAGCTGCGGGGGGATACCTGTCATCCGGGCCGGGGGTCTGGAGGGTTGTGATGAGTTAATCTGTGTAGCCATCGCGGGGTGGTGGGTGAGGAAAGTTAATGGGGGAAGGGATAGTGAGAAAGGAAGGAAAGGGGGCTTGAGAGAGAGAGGGAGAGAGAGAGAGAGAGAGAGAGAGAGAGAGAGAGAGAGAGAGAGAGAGAGAGAGAGCAAGGATAAATGCGATTAGATTAATTCAAAACTCTCTCTCTCTCTCTCTCTCTCTCTCTCTCTCTCTCTCTCTCTCTCTCTCTCTCTCTCTCTCTCTCTGTCTCAACACACACACACACACACACAGTTCCTTCAGATGGTGTCCTAGCCTCCACATTTTAGGTCATGTCCATTAGCCTCCTCGCAGGTAAACAAGCAGTAAATCTAAGGTGTCTGCTTGGCGTGATGTATGGCGCTTCCTTCCCAACGCTTTGTACATCACACATTTGCCCGCTGGCCCTTAAGGATCTGGGAGGGGCTGAGCAGGATGTAGAGGGCGAGGAAGCAGGGAGCGAGGAAGGGCGGGAGAGTAGAGGTGAAAGGCGTGTAAGAAGAGACAAGAGAACAAACTGCCAGAAAGGGCGGACTGGAAAAGGTGGTGCAGTGTGTAATCAGAGGCCTTGAGAGATGATTGTAAGGTTGTAGGAGGGACTCTCAAAAAGAAAGGAACTGTTGGGAAAAAGATAAAACTGGAGGAAAGGATTGGAGGTGTGACTAAAGGGTGGTGGAAGCACTGAGAGGCGAATGACAAAGCAGAATCACAGGAGCAAGAAGTAGTGATATTTATTTTTACTGGAGGGAAAATCTAAGTTGAGGGAAGGATGGGAAGTGTGACGAAAGTGTAGTTGAAACACTGATAGGCGAATATCAAACCAGAATCACCAGTGGAAGACGTACGTAGTGGTGTATATTTTACTAACGGAGGCTGCAAATATCAGGTCTCTTCTTACATTTATCCCTCAGTGTTTAGCATTCATATATTCACACTGGGTAACAAGTATTTATGACTTCTCGCAAAAATAATACCAAGAATGAGAACTTTGTACGTATAGTGAACGCGAAGAGTAATCAAACCTGAATCTAAAAGCGCAACGTTTTCTTCTTTGGCTGTTGTTGTTGTTGTTATTGTGTGTGTGTGTGTGTGTGTGTGTGTGTAACGAATAACGATAGCTGAGGAAGGTGAAGGTGAGGGAGGGAGAGTGAAGCTGTAAGGGAAAGTGAGTATGTAAGCGAGTTAGTGACAATGTGAGGGAGGTAAGGTGAAATTGTGCGGATATAAGTAATGATGTAGGGGAGGGAGGATGTGTGTATAAGCAATGGAGGGGTGAAGGTAAGGGAGGTAGAGTGAGGATGTTGGGGAGAGTGAGGAGGTGAGTAAGGGAGGGTGAGGTTATGAGGAACGAAGGGGATGGTTAGACTGTAAGGGAGGAAGGGTAAGGTGAGCAAGGGAGGGTGAAGCTGCGAGCGAGATAGAGCGTGGCTGTGACTGTGATTGGTGTTCTTAGCAAATACCTGTGTCTGTCAAGTTAACGTCTCGAGATTTCTTTTTCCATTATCAAGACAAGAAAACAATTAATAAATGTTTGGTTAAGAGAAAAAAAATATGAAATCCAAGTATTTGACAGAGAGAGAGAGAGAGAGAGAGAGAGAGAGAGAGAGAGAGAGAGAGAGAGAGAGAGAGAGAGAGAGAGAGAGAGAGAGAGAGAGAGAGCACCACACAGACAACAGAACAAGCAAAAAAAGAGAGTCACAACCCACAACAATAACAGGAGGAAGCAGTAAGACCAACAATAACATTTTAATCAAGACACTCAGAATATGAGACCCCGCCACGCTGCACACGACCTCCGCGCCCCTTACCCTAGGAGCAATTTCCCTTTGGTACACGCGGCGAAGCAAAGCATAGTAAATAGAGGTTTCACATCACGCCTCGTTTGGCTGCCCCATTCGTGGTCTGCCCCCTCCCCACTCGCCAAACCTGGAGACTCCCCATAGTCTTGGTGTCGATCTCCCCGCGCGGTACATCATCTGACCCCATCGCCTCTAATTAGCGGAATGACAGTGTGAAGAAAGGGAAGGCTGGCGGGGAAGTGAAGATGAGGGTGCGGCGCGGGAAGGGTTGGAAGTACAAGGAGGTATAGGGAAGAGCATATGCAAGTGTTGTGAAGAGGATAAGGAAGGAGGGAAGACTTTCATTTGTTGAGACGTGGATCTTAACTTTGTGGTATGAGATGAGTGAAATACGAAGATAGGAAAAAAGACTGCAAAGATGAACTAGAGAGAGGGAAGGAATTTGACAGATACAAGAGAAAAAAATGAAAACAAAAGAATGCAAAGATGAAATAGAGAATGAGGGAAGGAATTTCATAGATACAAGAGAAAAATTGAAAAGGGTTAAGTGTAGTGACTGAGGAGTACCGCCATGTAGAAAGATTATTACAGGGAATTACTAACAATTTCAAACAGCAACAGGCCTTGAGATGCGGATTAGGCCGTTACATTTTACCATACCAAATCATACAAACTATAATGCTAGATGAGAAAATAACTTTAATACAAAAGAAAATAGAAAGAAGCTGATATCTAGAACCACTTGGAGAGTATAAATGCTTGTTATGGTAATGTGCTGTGTACAGTGAAGGCAGAGACACATTACGATGATAGGAAGTGTATAAACAAATGAATATTAAAAGAAAGGTAATGAGTTATACATATAAAAAAATAAAAGATAGAATTTAAGACTTAAAGAAAGAATTAATGTCAAGAGAAAGGAGTTTGATATGTGAAAGAAAACGTAAAATAAGAGAAAAGGAAAGACATTATGTAGATACGAGAGAAGAGTGAAGGGATGCAGTGGAGTGAGAGAGAGAGATGAGAGGTGTATGGAAGGATTAAAAAGTTCAGAGGGAGGAAGAAGAAAATATATATGTGAATAAACATGAATATAATGTAAAAAAGAAAAGAAAGGAAAAGACATTACAGAGGAAGGAAAGGGAGGGGAACAAAAAAGAGAAAGGGAAGATATATGTGAGAGGAAAAGAGGTATGTGATGTATGAATGTACGGGGAAATGGAGGAAAGGAAAGGTAGGAAAGGAACTTAGAAAAAAAATATAAATACACTAAAGGACTGAAAAAAAATATAAATACACTAAAGGACTGGAAGGATAGAACGGATAAATAGGAATGAAAGAAAAACAAAACATAATATTAATGGAAGAACGAAAAAAAAACAGATATAAGAAAATAAATAAAAAAAACAAAATAAAAGATAAAAACGCAGTGAAATATCAAATAAAAGAGAAATATACAAATGAAAAAAACAAACAAGAGTGAGGAAGAGAGGAAAACGATGAGTAACAGAGAGGGAAAGGATGAAAGCGAGAGATAAAAATAGATGAGTGAGAAGTTGGGAGCAGCTTCGGTACAGTGAGGATTAGAGGCGGGAGGGAGTCAGGGAGGCAGGGAGGGATACAATGGACAGTGCAGCATCCACGATAGGCATCAGTGAAGTGCTTATAAGGCTCTACAGCACCCGGTAGCACTCCCACCCTCCTCATCTTCCCACCCTCCTCCCTTATCCCCCCTCCTCTTCACCCACACGCCTCCCAATGCCTCCCCCACCTCCACAGCATCCGCAGCCCCCCTTCATGAGCCACCACGGGTTCCTATCTTACACCTTGCATCTTCTTCTCTAGGCTTGGTACCTCTTGAGTGAATGACACACCTGTAGCCTTGCGTCTCTCTCTCTCTCTCTCTCTCTCTCTCTCTCTCTCTCTCTCTCTCTCTCTCTCTCTCTCTCTCTCTCTCTCTCTCTCTCTCTCTCTCTCGCTACTTATCTGATTCCCGACACTTCTCTTCCACCTTTTCTCTAACTAATGGATGGCTTTCTTCACCTTTGGACCGTTTCCCACTAACTGCTAATTTATCTCCCTAACCTTTGTCTCACCTTCCTATAGCCTTCGATTCATCTTTTTTTCTCTTTCTTCTATTCTCCACTACCTTTTCCTGTTCCTGACTCTCTCTCTCTCTCTCTCTCTCTCTCTCTCTCTCTCTCTCTCTCTCTCTCTCTCTCTCTCTCTCTCTCTCAATAATGACGCTCGCTTTCATATCATCATCATCATCATCATCATCATCATCATCATCATCATCATCATCATGTTTCCTAATCTATTTTTTATTTTTATTTTTTTTTGTTGTGAAATCACTCTCACTTTAGCTTCAGTATCGCTCCAACTCTCCCTCTCCCTCTTTCACTCACTCAGCCTCACTCATCTCTCCACTCAGCATGGTTCCACTTAACATCCCTTCCCTTCCGGTGCTCCTCCCTTCCTTTCTTGCATCTTCCCAACCTCCACTCACAGAATTTCAGCCCCACTCGTGTCTTCTTCCAACCACTGCTACTCGTCTCATAATTGTTCCTTCCTCCACCACCTGACTTTTCTAAACATCGAGGTGTTTTCTCTCCTCCTTGTTTACACTTTCACACCTGCCTCGCTCTCCTCGCCGCGCCCTAACCCTTCCTTGTTCCCTCCACGGAGTCACTCCTCTATCGTCCTTTCTATGCTTTTGTTCCTTATAACCATGTGTCGCTGCGTCTTTCCGTATCTCGATCAGTCCTTTTCTCTCTTACTCGTAGGAATAACAATCTTTTATTCTTATTGTTAGTTTTTACGAAAATACTATGCCAAGTACAGCTTTTTTTTTTTCCTTATACAGTGAGAGTATGATGAAAGAAAGTGATAAATAGAAAATAAGAAACATCAGGATGAGAGTTAAGTGTAAAGTCAAAATATATATAGCCTACACATAATTTATTGTGTGAGAAAAACGTTCCAAATTCAATCGCCACACGAATCACCGCCTTCTCTCCCTCCCTGTGTCTCTTTGATAATGGACTCACTCACATCTCTTTAGATACATATGTTCTATACATCTTTCATCGATGACAGCCTCTTCATTGAGCAGAATATGAATTGAGGCAACAAACTTATAAAATTTTTAAGGAAGGGTTTTGGGAGGAGAACTGATAAAGACTGGATGAAGTGATCATTTTGTAACTAGTAAAATAAAGTATTGTTTCAGACAAGAATTACATATAAATCAAATTATGTGTGAATACGCCACCACCACCTGAATACGCCACCACCACCACCACCACCTCCAACAACAACAACAACAACGACAACAGTGATGACGACGACGATGGTTACAACAATAACAACACATACTACTACTACTACCACCACCACCACCACCACCACTACTCTACTACTACTACTGCAACTCTAATACTCCTACTTCTACTGTGACACATCCATAAAAAGCAATCCCATTCATCACAACCCCTGTTTTGTCTATCAGTCCTTTTACTCAACATGAACACACACACACACACACACACACACACACACACACACACACACACACACACACACACACACACACACACACACACACACACACACGACCGTCATGTCCTGTGTCCAGCCGGCGCCACAAGGACTCAGGGCGATTCGTCACGGAATTGACAAGTAGAAGAGATTATGCCAGTCGCGTCCTGCGGGGTGGAGGGGAAGGGGTGATGGTGGGGGCTGGGAATGGGAGGAGGAGGAGGGGTGGTGGAAGGGGCGGAGCGTGGGAGTAAGGATGTGGTTCTCTTGATTGTGATTGCGGTAACAGGAGGTGGAGGAGGGGGTGGTGATGGAGAGAGAGAGAGAGGGGGGGATCATGTAAACGCAGGTGTGACTACATAATTAACAACTTTATAATTACAGTCGCAGCAAAAGAATGTTTACCAACACCCCCCAAGTTTCTTTCATCTTCACCATCATACATCTCTTGTTTTAGATTAGATTACTGTAGCTTATCACAAACAGCCTCGTAAGGGCCATCAGGTATGCTGCTGTTTGTTCTTCCATTGAGCTCATGTATTTATCTTTGAGTTGAAAAATGTATTCAAACCTCTCTAATTTTTTCCTTCCATTTCTTTCTTTTTTGCTTTTTTCCACTACTAAATCTCATCATCTGTTTCTTCTGTTTCCAAGCGTCTTATTCTTTCTTTCCACTTAGTATACATAAAAGCCTTGAACAGCAGCTGGTCCTAGTAAGCCGGAAGTGTCGCTAAGCTAATATAGAAAAGACCTGAGACAAATGTAAACCTTTCTCACGTGCAACATTAACTATAAAATGTACCTCGTTTATTATAGAACATTGAATATACGAGCAGGTCTGTGTTTGGGAGTTTGGCACGAGTTCTCAGTGCGGGGAACCCTTCACACCTGGCGAATTCCAGGTGGCACCCTCACATACATTAGCTCCTCGCCTTGCTGTTCTCAGACTCACGTACAGGTGTGCCCAGTACTCTGTCTCGCAGAGAAATGAGTTCGTGTTGATGTTAAAGGTGAAGAACGTGATTGGTGCGGCTGTCAGTTGTGTTTAGGGTCCGTTGAGGTGCTAATGTGGGGTATTGAGGGCTTGAGAGAGAGAGAGAGAGAGAGAGAGAGAGAGAGAGAGAGAGAGAGAGAGAGAGAGAGAGAGAGAGAGAGAGAGAGAGAGAGAGAGAGAGTGAGAGTTGAGAGACGCACATTCAAACGGACAGGCATACAGACAAACATACATACGTACATTCAGACAAACAGGAACATACGTACATTTAGACAGAGCTTCGTAATACTTCTCCTACATTCAGACAGACAAACAAACACACACACATTCATACATACGTATTACAAATAAAAAAAAGCTAGATAGTTAGGTATTTTTTGGTTGAAGGTACAATTATCTTTATAAAAAAAATTTGTGACGAATGACAAAATGATAAAAGGAACACAACGACAGAGAAAAATATACGCTAATATTTTAAGAGTACCTTGATTCTTAGTCTTTTATTTTTATAGAGGCGAGATTAAGGGATGGCAACAAATGTCTTTTCCTTTCTCTTCTCTTCTTTTTTTTTCATAAGCCACAGCAACAAATAAGATAGCAGTATACGGGAATAATTAAATAACCCTGATACAAACCAACAAGTCAATGAGATGGCAGAGACAGATGAACCCAGAGGCATAAACAGCAGTGCCTTCATACACACAAGCACACACAGTCATAATGGGGCTGATACCACGTACTACATTATAAACGGCGTCAGTTAATTAACTTTGATATAGCACGGGGCAGCAGAGGTCGAGGCCAGCAAGAAACAGGACGTGTAAACTGATACTCGGAAAACAAGCGGCAGGGAAAAGGGAAGCTGGACTAAGAATAAAGAAGAAAAACGGGACTGTCGGATGAGGGGGACTTAAAGGAGGAGGTTCCATGGGATTAGGGAGATGCCAGCTGGGAAATGTGCTGAAATGAGAAGGTTGTGTGGGAGGCAGTCCTGGATGAGTGTATGGATGTCTCTCGGCGTCAACAAAGGGTTAGTAAGTGTAAGTGGTGAGAGTGCACAAAGGGGTGTTCCTGTACCGTGGGTGGAGTACTGAGGAGGAGGGTAAAGAGGAGGAGGAGGAGGAGGAAGAAAAAAATAATACTGATACTAGTAATGATAATAATAATAGTAGTAATTATAATGGTAGTAACAATAATGACAATAATGATTAGAAGAAGAAGCTGAAAGGAGGTGGAGGAGAAGGGGACGCAAGAAGAGAATAAAAGGAATAAAAGGAGGAGAAGACAAGGAAAAAAAAAGGGAAGTATGGAAGAAATTAGTTACAAGGAAAAAGAACAACAAAAAAAAGGAGACGAGGAGAAAGGAGAAAGGCAAGAAAAGGATAAAGAGAAAATGATGAAAAATCAATGAAATATGAGGAAGATAAGAAGATAAAAGTAGAAAAAACTATGTAGACAAAGAAAAGGAGGAGGAGGAGGAAGAGAAGGCGGGAGAGAGAGAGAAGAAGGGGGAGGAAACAGTATAGGGATATTTTCAAAGGAAGAATATACACCAAATCCTTCTCCCTGCCTTGCACATCCACTAACCCTCGATTGCAAGGAAAGTAACGCGTGCAGAGAGAGAAAGGAAGTAAGAAAGCAAACAAAGGAAGAATAGCAGAAGGAAAAAACGAGTAAAGGGAGAAAAAGCATTGTAAAGAAGAGAGACGGAAAAAGGCGCGAGAGGAGGCATGATAATGTGATTGCTTCATATGCTCCTCGCTCTTCTGATAACTTCTGTGGCAGCTTCTCTCTCACGCAAACTTCCTTCCATACGTGCTCCTCAACTCGCAAGGCAGCCAGCACCACACGCCAGGTGTGTCTAAATCCCTTTACCCCAGTTCCTCCTCCTCCTCCCCCCTCCTCCTCCTCTTATACTCTCATCTTTGTTATCATTGTAAAGCGAACACACCGTTGCTAAACATACGCAGTCATTTAATTTTAATTAGATGCTGAAATACATTGTTTATTTATTTTTTTGTTTCTTTTTTCATTGCGACAAATAATAGTATCTTTCCTTGGAAAAAAGAAAAACTAAATTATAGTGTGTAAAAAGAACAATTTATCCTTCTCAACAAATTACGTTTTTCACACACAGATATACGTAATTTTTTTACAACCTATTTATCGTTTTCCTTTTATGCTCTTAAACAAATTACATTTTCCACACATATTCATAAATCTGCAGCATTTTTTTCTTTTGTATTTTTTTGGGGGGTTCCATCTTGTTCAACAAATTACATTTTTTTTCACACATACATTATTTTGATTTTCTTTTTCGTTATTCTTTTTTTTTTTCACGTACTTTGACTGTTTTCATCGTTG
Organism: Scylla paramamosain; assembly: GCF_035594125.1. Taxonomy (NCBI): domain Eukaryota; kingdom Metazoa; phylum Arthropoda; class Malacostraca; order Decapoda; family Portunidae; genus Scylla; species Scylla paramamosain. The sequence continues at coordinate 5,848,859 of NC_087177.1, forward strand.
TTCCCTCAATTCTCTTCATTGGCGTCTCTCGGAGCGGGCATTACTTCTTCAAGAGCAAAGGAAACCTCTTCAAGGCGACTGGCAGACATATCTGCCGCCAAGTTTAGTTTATCACACACAGAACATCCATAATTATATTGCATGTTATATATATATATATATATATATATATATATATATATATATATATATATATATATATATATATATATATATATATATATATATATATATATATATATATATATAGCATCATTTTTTTTCTTTCACACATGCTATGTACATAATTTTTTTCTACAACATAGTTTTTTTTTTCTTTTCCTTATTTCATCCTCTTGAACATATTATGGATTGACATTTATATACATTATTGCCTTATGAGATGATTGTGTTCCTTTTCTTTTTTTTCACTTTGTTCTCTTTTATCCTATTGCACGAGTCACGTTTTTCACACAAACATCCATAGTTATTGTATATGTTTTTTTTTCTTTTTTCTTTGTATTTTTCCATATATACATCCATTATTTTACTACATATTTTCCGTTTTTTTTTCTTTATTTTTTCTTGTTTAATGCTTTTGAAGTAACATTTTTCACTTATATGTAGAAATTTTACTGCAACATTCTTTATTTATTTATTTTTTTCTCCTCATTTTCTCTTTCTCCCAAAGGAAGTGTTCTTGCTGCATGAAAAACAAGCCTCAAATTCATATAAGAAAAAAAGACAAATTTTTCATATATGCATCCGTAATTTTACTGCATCTTTTTTTTTTTTCATCCCTTCCAAGTTACGATTTTCACGCATACATCAATAATTTTACTATAAATATTTTTTTCCTTTTTTTTTTTTGTCCTTTTAAAGTTTTCATCATACGTATTTAAACAAATTTACTACTTTATTTCATTTTCTTTTTTTCTTTTTTCTTTGTTTTATTTTATCCTCTTGAAAAGCTACGGTTTTAACAGAAACATCCATTATTACATTACATACTATTTTCTTTTTTTCTTTTTTATTCATTTTCAACAAGTTAGTTTACACACACACACACACACACACACACACACACACACACACACACACACACATCTATCATCTTGCTAAATACTTTTTTCTTTTTTTTTTAGGTTACATCTTTCTCACATATACATAATTCTTTTCCAAAATATTTTAATCTCCTTTCTCTTTTTATTTTTTTTCATTTCTTTTCTTTTTATTCTTTTTATTTTCTTTTTATGCTTTATTCTTTTTATTTTTATTTTTTTACTTATTTACGTGATTTAGAAACACCATACTCGTATTTCTTTTCTCACTTTTTTTCACGTATATAATCTTATTACGTATTTTCTTTTTCTTTACTATTTTCTATCCTCTTCAAGATACGTTTTTCACACATATACAAAGTCTGATAGATGTTTTCTTTTGTTTTCCTTTTAACTTTTCTTTTACTTTTTTTTATCCTCCAACAAGATTCTTTTACTCATACGTACATAATTTCGCGACAACTTTTTTTTGTTTTTTTTTTACATTTTTTCTCACTTTTGTCACGGTTTTCATCAGTGTTCCCTCAATCCTCGTCTTCATTGTCGTTTCTCAGAGCAGGTATTACTTCTTCAAGGAAAAAGAGAACCTCTTCAACGCGTGTGGCAGGCGGCACCTCTTCGGCAATAGAAGAACAGAAGAAGAGTAAGAGCAAGAGGTGCCTCGTGGGCAGCACACGGCACTTCGTAGCCGTGCTCCAGTTCAAAGCTTTCAACTATCATTACTCTTTCACCGGCGAGCATTACTTCTTCAGGCGCTTGTATTTCTTCTTCAATAACACGCATTGGCTCCTCACTATCATACAATCCTTCAGTTCCAGACAGTGACTTTTTCAGTACGCAATCTGCTTTTTCCAGAGAATTACGTGTCTCCTCACTGACAAGCGGAACCTCTTCTTTGATAGTTTTCTCCTCAGGCCTCGATATTTCTTCTTCTGGAGCAGGTATTACTTGTTCAAGACTATGCATTACATCAAGAGGAGTGGCAGAAGGCTTTTCTTCGGAAACATTATCTTTCTCCTCAGGGCTCGGTATTACTTCTACTGGAGCAGGTATTACTTGTTCAAGACTATGCATTACATCTTCAAGAGGAGTGGCAGAAGGCTTTTCCTTGAGAACATTATCTTTCTCTTCCAGACCAAGAGACTCTTTCTGGGCAACACACGGCACCTCATCATTGACAGACTTGTTTTCTTCGTCTTCGTTCCCGTCGTCGATATCAAATTTTTCGGCGAGTTGCGTAACAGTCAAATGTTGAAGCAGTGTTGCGATTCCTTGAACCACCTGGGTGAGGGAGGGGCGTGCGTGGGCGTCCCAGGCGGTGCATAGATGTGATAGTCTCCTGAGAGGGCTCGCAACGAAGGACTGTGTTGAGTATTTCATCAAAAACTCCAATAAGTAACCAAAACTGTACACGTCCCCAGATGGCAGCACTGGCTTTCCTCCCAGCACCTCGGGTGCCATCCAGGGACATTTTTCTACCTCGTCGTCGTCGGCCTCTTTGTTATCCTTCCCTTGGTCCTCATCAGTGATTTTATCATCGAAGCATGCTAAAAACTTTTCAAAGGTATCCCCAGTTATTGCGTATTTGGCTTTCCTCCGTGAAACCTTCGCATGCCTTTCAGTCAGGTCGAATGGACGCTTATAGAGAATTTCCCCGATGTGACAAGCCAAGCCAAAGTCAATGATATGAAGGTCAGGATCGCTGACGGCGCCGGTAAACGTGATGTTATTGTACTTGATATCATTATGAACGTATCCCTTGGCATGGACTTCTTCCATTCGCTGACAAATGCTAATAAGTGATTTAAGGAATAGCTGAACCGAGCACTCGTCTAGATAATAGTCGTAAGTCTGCCCTAAGAACTCCTGGAGCAAAGCTGGTGGAATCTGGCACACTGCCAGCAACCGTGGCACTCCACCAGCACCATTTACATTCACCAGAACGCGGGCCTCTCTTAACAACGGCGCTGGGTCGCCATCGCACAGGAGTTCTTTAACGACCGCCTCAGTGCCCTCATACCGCAGCTGCTTGACGGAGCCATAGCCTCCAGCACCCAGGTGGCGTCCAGGGCCCAGGCTGTGCAGCTGCTCCTCTGTCAAAAACGGGACGTGTCGCCGCAAAAACTGTGTGTCGTCTTCTTTAGGGTTTGACATTACTTTTTCATGAGAGGGCATCTCTTCTTCAGAAACAGGCATTACTTCTCCAGTGGACGACACTTCTTTAGGAGCACAGTCCTCCTTGTTAACGCAAGGGATCACTTCATTTACAATTGCTTCTTCAGGAATGGACGGAAATTCTTCAACAGCAGACGTTACTTCTTTAGTAGGATAAAGTGCTGTAGTAACAGACGGAATTTCTTTTGGGATACCTTCTATCTCCTTTAGACCAAGAGACGCCTCCATAGCGGGACAATTCGCCTCTTCATTCTTAATATCCTGCTGAGGAGCGATCCACACTTGCAGAGGAGGAGCCAGTTTCCTGGGCTCCTCGCCTGCCTTCACACGCCGCCGGTGTTTCCTGGCGGCCTCCCGTCGGGCCCACGCCACGCGTGCTGGGCCGATCGGTGGCGGCGCCATGTCAGTCTTAGAGGGACTCTTCGTGGTCTTGTATTGAGTCTTGTCGCCCTGTGGTGGAAGCTGCTGGGTCCGCTGCTTTACCATGCTTGTGCAGGCGCTGGGATTATCTGTGCCAGTGATTTGCTTCTCCTTATTATTGAGAATCTTCCTGGAACCCATGATTCAGTCAGTCTTGCCGTAGCTAGGCAGCTACGGCAGACATGGGGGAGGGGGTAATATTTAACATGAAATGATGGCTCGGTAAGCTCTTACTCAGCTAGCTCCAAGCTCCTCTGCTAGGGACTCGGCCAATCAGGTGCGCCCGTCTAGCCCCATCTAGCCAATCACATTCCCCCACCCTTTCCTTTTATCTGTTTTTTTTATTATTATTACTATTATTATCATTATTATATTATCATTATTATTATTATTATTATTATTATTATTATTATTATTATTATTATTATTATTATTTTATTATTTATTATCATCATCATCATCATCAGCAGCAGCAGCAGCATCATCTTGACTAGATGATACACTATAGTAGTAATACATAGTAGTATTACTATTACTGGTACTTATTAGCGATGAAACTTACTTTTTCTCGTCAGTGTCAGTGGGATAACCACACATATGTTTACAAATGTTTATGAAAATCAGACTAATGAACCTTTCCTGAGGATCCTTATCCTTCATTATCTCTCTTCTTCCTTTTCTCGTTTCTCTTTTTTCTTCTCTTCCTCTTATTCACCATCACCACTGCCCATCATTATTTTTTTCCCTTCTCCCTCTCTTCTCTGTTTTCCCTTTTCTATTAGTTTTCCAAGACTGTGTGTGTGAACATTGATTTCAATATGACTTGATGGATATTCTCGATGTAGCGATTATTTTGTGTTTCTCTCTCTCTCTCTCTCTCTCTCTCTCTCTCTCTCTCTCTCTCTCTCTCTCTCTCTCTCTCTCTCTCTCTCTCTCTCTCATATATCCCTTATCAGAGGTGCGTCGGGAGTGATCACATTTAAAATATAAAGTGGGGGCGCCATGGATCACTCTGCACTCTCCCAGCACCAGATTACTACAGCCAGGAGCCGTGAAGGAGGTGACGGCCACAAGTGTGTGTGTGTGTGTGTGTGTGCGTGTGTGTGTGTGTGTAGTAAATAAGGGTGCATATTTTATTTTTATTTTTTTTCATATTTCGTGTTTTAAGAGACGAGGAGACGTTACTAACTGTTCTTTTGGTGGTAATAGCAATAATTGTTTTCATGAATGGTGTTACAATGTTGGGCAGGTTTTCAGACCATTTTCTCTTGATCGTAAACTTCTTAGAAAATTTTTTTTTTTTATTTAGAATGTAATACTGATTCATAGGGTAATTACCTGTAATACCTGTGATAAATGGAAGGGGATGACATGCGTTATTTAAAGATCACTTTAATTTTACATTCCACAATTTTACTTAACGCAGTTATGGAACATAATCCGTGTTGTGACATTTATCATCGCTTTAAGTAGGATGACCCAAGTACAGAAATCATTAGTAAGTGTAGATATAAAAAAAACTGTCCAGTGTTTCAAAATATTTGCAAATATTCATGAATTATTCTTTGAAGCATACAATTCTGTCTTTGTTGTACAACTGTCATATGAATGACTGCGTGCTTCATAAAATGGTCTTTATTGAACAATACTGAACAAACTAAGAGTTTTCTTTTCTGTTTTATAGCTCTTTCCTCATGCATTAAGTTAAAAGTACATAGATAATAACTTCAGGTTTCTTTTTGCTTTTTTACATCTTCTCAATCGTATCAGTAAAGCAAGTATTTATAAAGCAGGTAATATGTGTATTTCTACTTATTTCAAGTTGTTATTGTTATGTTAGAAGTTACGCACAAAGTGATAACAAATTCTCTTGATAAATGTACTTACTCATGGCGGAAACACCTCAAAATTATGATGAAGGGAACTTTGAACTTTATTATTAATGTGCTCCATAGTTTGCTCTTAAAAGTGTTCCATTCAAAACCACCTGTGATAGAAGCCTTGAAGTATTTCATAGTTTCACTAGATCACGTGACGCTTCATTCATTAACATGTTACATTTCTTTTTCCATTTACATTTTAGCAGACTGAATTCATTTTTCTTCTGTCGCTGAAAATATGTACTTGTGAGGTATCAAAGTGAATCACGGAAGCCTTCTGGTTCAGCGAGGTTTGATGTTCAATCTCCTCCGTCCTTCATTGTTTACTTGGTGAGAGTCATTGGCTCTCTGCTACCCCACAATTGGGTTTGCCCTCAAAGTGGCTTGATGAACCCCACTGATCACTGCTGGGCTTTTGTATTGAAACTTCCACAAATGGTTGGATAAATTTTGACATATCGATTTTGAGATAGTGAAGATGTTTTATAGCAAGGACACGGCATATGCTTATCATACTTTTATATTCCTGTTTCTTCCTTTCTTTCCTTTTGTTTGTTCGTTTGTTTGTTTCTTCTTTTCCTTCTTCTTCCTCCTCTTAAACTTTACGATTCCTCTTAATGCCAAGCCTCCTGTCCCTAGTTCGTGTCCTCTCGTTCCCGTAACTTCCGCAGCACCTGAAGCCGTCATAGTCCACACTGTAACAAATTGCTCTCCTCCCCAGCCTCTTTTACTTAATGTTATCCTCCCGTCCGCCTCACCAGCCGTCATTAACCTCCCCCCAGGCTCACCTTTACTTGTAACGTCCCTCTTCCAACTTGTTACTTCCAGGAAAGTGTTTCTGTGATCCTTTCTCGATCCGCTTTCCCGCCATCGTTTGCTCTAGTATTAAACGCAAGAGAAAGCCAGCGAGGGATAACGAGTCGGACAAGTGCAATAGCTGGCCAAATTACTGCAATTAAAGAAAAAGTAAATAAACAAGAGTTGCACGGCGTCAATGTGCAATTAAGGAGCGAATGGCCGTATCTGCGAAATGTATGAACTATTTTTGTAGAGAAAGAAATTTGATCTGAAAAAGTTCGCCGATTTCTTCTCTGCTACAGGGCATGCATTGAGTGGCATAGGGATAGTAAGAATAAGAAGAGACAATTGGTATAGAAGAGAAGGAAGGATCACATTACAAGTAACAAGAAGTAATGGACAGCAACACTCACCATACTGGCAGCGGGATCCGTAGAAGCCCCTGGGACAGATGCATCGGTTGTACACACACCGCCCTCCATTGTAGCAGAAGACGCGGCCACACGCAGCTGTAAACAAAGAAGTGAGCAGGACAGCCCACAACACCGCCCGTGCCCCTCCCATCATGACCAGTCTTCACGTGCTACACCAGAGTGTTCCTGTGTGCCTCGGCGGGCTCATTCCTACTCCTGCTGAGTTTTCTATAGCAGGGAAGGGACAGGCCTCAAATGGGTGTTCGATTTCGTGGGACCACTGGTGTGCTCGGAGCCACTCGATACAGATTTACTTCACCTGTTTTATATTCTGGAGAAATGTATCGTAAATTTTCAGACATTTCGTAATATTCTGTAATATTATTTTTTAACTAGTAGCATTGCACGTGAGCATGAATAGTTCCACTGATTAGAGGTTCTTATAATGTAATACGATTTTCTTACGCCAGTACATATTCAAAGGCTATTTTGTAGCAGCACTCACTGAACACAGCAAGTAGTCTAAGCTGACGCAAGGATTTCCGAAGTGTGGGTTCATGGGCTCCATGCTATGTGTGTGTGTGTGTGTGTGTCTGTGTGTGTTTGCTGAGGAATGTATCGATTATAGGTCATTCTACAATAGAGGACAATCCAATATCTTTTGATAAAATCTCCTCCACCTCCAGGTACACTTGTGGGCAGTAATTACTCTTCCTTATTGGCTGTTGAGCGGCTGTAGCAGTGGTGGACCGCGGGCAGTGATTGCGCCCGAGAGGGTGAAGGCGCGGAGCTAGGGTGGAGGACAGGGACGAGATGTGGAAGACTGGAAAACAGAGTACCACCGGCAGGAAAGCTCTTGAGGCAGCATAGATATTGCTTTCTCTCTCTCTCTCTCTCTCTCTCTCTCTCTCTCTCTCTCTCTCTCTCTCTCTCTCTCTCTCTGGGTAAACAAAGGAACTATATATGAAGACTGACGGAAAAAGTGTTATTCTTTTACATCTTCTCCTCGATTAATTAAATGTATCACGGAGCCACAAAATGCGAGGCGCTTTTTCCCACATTCCTTATTTCATAACCGTTCAACGAGAAAATCCCTGAAGAATAATGTAAGATATTAGTCTCCCAAATCGTTCTTTTGTCGTATTTGTTTCGTATTTGTATTGGGAGTAGCGTCGTCTGTCGCCTAATTGTTCTTGATCAGCTTCCTTTTTCATTAATCATTTTTCATTTCATTCGTCATCGGTAATAAAACAAAGGGTATGAGAAGGAAACATGAAATAAAAGGAGGTGTATAATAAATTGCTAAAGTCAAATACATTAACCACTGACGTCATCCCATCATCACATGCATTCTTAAACATTGCAGCATCCACCGTGCTCTTTTGTTTCTGCCTTACCATAATCTGCACAACTCAAAAAATTATCAAGGCATCTTATATACTGAAATATCTTTGTTTTGTTAGGTAGTTTCCACTTTGTTAAGATGGCATTTATCATGATTTTTTTTATTATCTTATAACTCTGTCAAGTAATACCCTATGGAAAATAAGAGAATATTATGAAATAAACTCCCACAAAGCAACCACCTCACATCTTCAAGCAACAACCAACCAGCGACGCAAGGCAATGACCAGCTGTTTTGTAACCGAAAAGTCACCTTGGGCACAGCTGGACGCCTGGCTAACCTTGTGCTGTTACGCCACGATTGTACCGCATTGCTTCAAAGCGGCCTATCATTTGATTACATGAGACCGTAAATGAGACCTCGTTTCCCTTTCAGGCCTCATCACCAGAAAACGATCCATGATTAATTAACTTTACTTATCATCTCCATTTCGTTTGTCAAAACATAATTACAGGTACAAGGGTGGCAGGAGAACGGTGCCATAACGTGTGTAAAGGTTTGGAAACATTTTAGATAAATAAATGAATAATAGATAATATAACTGTTGCCATAAAACTAGCACAGTGTGTCCTTGATATTCTGAGTATGGCACAAGACAGAACGCCTTTTAAGGAAGCCTACATTAAACTGAATTATAAATGTTATCGTCCTCCAAGACATATTAGTTCATCTGTTTATCGTCCTCAAAGATAAGAAAGGATCCGGGAATGAAAACGGAGAAGTAAATGTGGTGGTGTTAGAATTTTTAATCAACCAAAGCTCTATAGAGTATTTGAATCCCTCAGCCTGTGACGCAACACGTGACACAGTACCTGACATTTTTCTTAGCGATGTAGTCTGTGTTAATGGATTTGATTTTCAGTTTCGTCGGTATCATATAAAAATGGATAAAAAAAAAAAAAAGGGAAAAAGAGAAATCCTGCCGTTTTGTGAAGCTGTTACAAATGTGTGTGTTGTCAACATCATAAAAGCTTTCATATCAAACAGAATTTAATATTATTGATAAAGGATTCGCTCAGTTACACCTTTATCTCTCTTCTGGTTTTCCTCCTCATCTTGCCTATGTTTAATTTGAGCAAACGGACACATTTCCAGAGTGAAATATATCTAAAAGCAGCCGTAAAATTAGTACTCCCTTAAAAGATAAAATTTCAAAGCATTGTGCGGAATCTATAGCAATTGTTAGGCTTAGAGTGTCAGGTCATAGCGTAAGAATGGTTGTGTCTAATGTTAAAAGTGAATAGTCTTGTTATATAATGTACACAACAGGACAGTCACCGGTGAGATCGAGAGCACCACTCACCACTGAGATCAAGAGGAAGTACGGATCCACACCCGAGGCTCCTGGGAGGGGCCGTGGAAAGAGGAGAGTGGTGACAATCTGGCCCGTATTGGTAAGGCCATGACAAACGCTTTTTCAAGAGGGAGTTTTCAAGACACTTCTCATAATTTCGGATAATTTCGATAATCTTTAGGGACTGCAGTCTTCAATGAACATTTTTTGTGCCTCTTTTGTTGCCTTTGACCAGAGCCGCTCTTTCATAAAAATGGTAATGAAAGGAAAACGTTTCTACAGGTTGTACTGAATTATGATTAAAATAACAGCGTGGACGCCTGTTTCTTCATGGAAAATTTCTTTTCTCGTATATGTTGTGTTTATCATAGTTTCTCTCTCTCTCTCTCTCTCTCTCTCTCTCTCTCTCTCTCTCTCTCTCTCTCTCGTATACACACACACACACACACACACACCATTCGTCAGCAAATGAATAATTAAAGTCGTCAGGGAGGCCACAAAACTTCTCCACGTCGACTTGCATGTGTTGATGAACAGGATAATGAACGCACTGAACAGGCTTCTTCCTTCCACCTGCCTTCCTCTTTTTCTTCCTCTCTCCATTGCTCATTATTGTCTCTTTTCTTCTTTTCCTTCGCTTTCTATTCACCTCTTTGTACACCTTTTTCACCTCCTTGCTGGGATGTGAGGCGCTGGTTTGCAATCCTCACCCTTAAGGCACTCGAGGGACTCCCACAGCAGGTGTTGAAAGGCAGACTTGCACTGACTAAACATGTGGTTCAGGAATGTATGCTTCGAATGGTTCAGTGTGTCAGATGAAAGGTGGAAGCATTGCCTAGGCAGTGTGTTTGTTCTTATTTTTGCATCTTATAAAAAGTATTGCTTGTAACTATGTTTCGTCATTTTTGTGAAGTCAAATGTATATCATCCTGCTAGTGATAATAAATGCCTTGCTACCACCTCAAGTTATAATTCTCAAGAAGATAAATGAGTTTTTTGCTTTACCGTTCGCCAGATTGGGACAAGGAACAGCTGGCACCGTGCAGTCTGCAGTGCCAAGACTGCTTGGATGGATTATAAATAATTAGCGATGGGTGGCTGTGTGCCAGGTGTGTTGGGTGACGTGTTCTGGTCAGGACACAGATCTTTCAAAGGCAAGTTGAGAGCGTGCAAGGGAATCATAGTCCCTTGCGTTATACTAGTGGGTGTTTGTGTGTAAATATATATACGAGTATATAAATATATATATATATATATATATATATATATATATATATATATATATATATATATATATATATATATATATATATATATATATATATATATATATATATATATATATATATATACAGTTGACATGTAAGATTTGCCGAAGTGCCTGATAACCAGTGTGTTGTGAAGGTTCCCTTTCATTTGTGGCCATAGAGCACCGCCACCTGCAGTCACCTGTCCATTCAGCCATTCGTCGGTCACTCCCTCGAACTCGCTCTTCGAGTAAACAGAGAAGTAAAAGTCGCCATAAATTTTTCACTCTCCCACAGGCTGTAAATTTCCCTGCTAGACGGCAAGCCTCTCAACTGTTGTGTCAAGGCGGCGATGGGCCTTGACCGTCAGATTTTTGGGCTCAACTCTGCCAAGAACATTTGTGTTGTGTTTTGTCTGAATCAAACCCTGTGCGGCGGTTGGCAAGGAACTGCATGCTTGGGATTGTGATGGTGGCTTGCGTCAACACAGCAGCATGGCCTTGCCATGTCACCTCGCATACATTACCACCTCGTAACACTCAACACAAAGACCACCATGCAGCCTAAACCACAACATAAACATTATCACCTCAGGATGTATCATGTTGGAATCGCATTGTCTCGCTTCACGTTTCCCTTCACTCCTTGACCACAAAGCCCGGCACTTGGTCCTAAGTTGTAATTGTGTTGAGGGTCATCGACCAGCAGGACGAAACAGGAACTTCGAAATTAATCTTAGGAAACATAACCTCTGCTCCTCCTCGTCTTCCTCGTTCTTCCTCTTCCTCCTCCTCTTTCTCCTCTCCCTTTACTCCTCCTCCTCCTCCTCCTCATCCTCCTCCTCCTCCTCCTCCTGTTCACCCTTGATACAGCCTCTCTGGCGAAAACAACATTAAAGGCCACTCAGATCTCTCAGGCTGACGCAAACCGAGCAAAATATTATGAAGGAGGTAACTAATTAACTTGCTACCTGAATACACGTGGCAAAATATTCCCTTCTTTGACGTACCTTCCTTCATTTAACACACGATGCTTTATCAGCTGATGTGTGTGTGTGTGTGTGTGTGTGTGTGTGTGGGGGGGTGAGTAGGTAGTTGGGTGGGTGTTTGTTTAGTGTTTTTTTTTTCTTCTTTTTTTTCTCTCCTTTTGTCGCAGCGTGCCCCTCCAGACATCAGGAAGTCTTATGGTCTTGTTATGGTGTCTGCCAATGTTTCGTGTGGCCTAAAGTTTGGAGTGGACTCAAGATGAAGAGGTATGGTCCGTTAGTGTGTGTGGCTGGAGTGTGTGCGGTGTGCGGTGCGAGTGGGCGGATTAAGGTGTGCCTTGGATGGAATTTATATATTTTTTCTCTGATAAAGCGAGTACGGAATTCAGACAGAAGTGTGAGGTGTGGCTGAGAGGAATAATTTTCAGTGGGGACATTATCAGGAATGAAGATGCTAAAACAGCTGTCGAAACGTCCCATAAAGTTGGTGTTAGTATGTATGTTAGCACCTATTTCCTAGAAGCTATTTCTTGCTTAGTCTCCTTCACTTCCAACCGTGGCGACTTTACATTTTGGAGAGTTTAAGTTACTGCTATTGCTTTTACCTTATATTGTAATCTCAGTTGTATCTTGCGCCTACTGTATTTCTTTTTTTTTTTTTTCGTTGGACTTGTATACATCAGTCACCGGCACTCCCTTGTACCACCACCACCACCACCACCACCACCACCACCATCACCGCTGTGTCTGTGATGAGGCAGGCAACAGGTGGTGCTTCTGGTAAACACGTTAATAAGGAAATAGGTGAAGTTTGTAGCATTAATGAAAGACTGATGGAAGGAGTGGGTAACAAAACACAGGTGCACGTGGTCAGAGAGAGAGAGAGAGAGAGAGAGAGAGAGAGAGAGAGAGAGAGGGGGGGGGGGGGGAAGGGAGCATAATCGGTAGGTTTTCTCTCTCTCTCTCTCTCTCTCTCTCTCTCTCTCTCTCTCTCTCTCTCTCTCTCTCTCTCTCTCTCTCTCTCTCTCTCTCTCCTTACATTTCCTTTTCCTTCCTTCACTGTTCATTAGTTTCCTTGCCTCTCCTCTCTTCTTCTCTTACCTCCCTCTCTCCCTCTCTCCTTTCCTCCTTCCTCCCCTTTCTCTCATTTCCTTTCGTCTCCTTTTCTTTTCTTTCCTTTCCATTTCTTTTCTTTTCTTAACTTTCCTTCCCTTTCCTTTCTCTTCTCTCCTCTCCTCTCCTCTCCTCTCCTCTCCTCTCTCAGTGTCTCCGCTTCTCCTCCTCTTCTCTTCCCCTTCTGAGTCTTTCCCCTTCCTCACAACTAATCAAACACAAATGGCCTGCACCTGGCTGCGGGGAGGCAAGATGGCATTGTTTGGAGGTTCATTCATCCTCGGGGCTCTCGTTGTATACCCAAGCACGTCACTGTAATGTTTGGCAATTAGCAAAGAAGTACTGCCTCTCCCTCCCCCTCCCTTCCCTTCAGGTCGTCTGCACCTTCAAATAGCCCTCAGCCTTGTACACGCTAGCCAGTCTCCCTCGACCAAAAGAAACGTTTGGCTCTTTGTAATTACTTTCTTTTCTTAAGGTAGTGTGCTAGCTCATTATCCCCCTTTGATCTCTTATCTCGTGGACGCTTCTACACTCACGTTCCCTTTGTTTTTCGTCTCAGAAAGGGTTGTGTCGGTGTTTAAGTGCGTGAGTTGTCTCGGTGAGTTAAATACTAATGAGTCAATTTCACGTTTGTCTTGAAGGAGGGCCGCCTCTCACCTCACAAACGGAACTTTCCATCTCTCTCTCAGATGCTGGAGACATTTCTCTTTAAGGTGAAAGCCTCTATTTTCCATTAAGTGTAGCTTTTTTTCCAATATTGTGGTTTTTACTTTTACCTTTTGATTTTTGTCTTATTCTAAATGTTTCAGGTAATTTGGTTTTCTAATTGACTTTAATATTGTAGCGGAGCTTTGTTTTTATTTTCCACGTGCTGCCATAATTGTTCATCGGTAAATGAGTCAATCGTCGGCGCTTCTGGCAAAGCGAGACTTGTTTTTCTCTTATCCATCCAAACGTCACTTCTTGATTAATTGATTTTGCTGTTTATTTTTCTCTCCTGTTTTTTTTGTTTTTTTTCGTCCTGTCATTTTTGTTTCCCATTATTTTTTTTATAACACCTTTTTCTTCTTCCTTGCCTCAATCTTATTCCCACCATGTCAGCAGTTTAAGGGGTACACACCTGTACTTAGACGCGGCTATACAAACGTATGAGTGAAGCAAAATATTTTTACTTACCAGCTTTTGTCCGTGATTTACGAGGGGCAGTGACTAACGGCCACACACTCAAGCTTTTTAAATGCATAATAATATTCATATTTTATTCATGTAGCACATTTAGCGATTTCCTCAAAGGTCTCTCCTCAGCGTCTTTTATTTTTGAACAGTCATAAACTCTCGCAAGATATATTTATACTTTTTATTGTCTTCACGTGTCCGTATGGTGCCAGCCACTCCTACTGACTTCCTTTGTTTCTCCCTCACTGCCTCGCCCCTGCCAACTGAAGACTATACAATGCCTTGGTCATACTACACCATTTCACAGATCGCTTTTTGTAGGTCTTTCCCAGAACACCCCCTTGCCTCACTGACCTACAGCCTCGATGATACTATTCTGACGTCAAAGTGTAAATGGTATCCTGTCAGTGTCATCTTTTGACAGTTGTTATGAAACTAATTGCCCTTACCAGTCAGATCTGTTTGGTTACTATGCTTTCATACAAAACGTAAGATTTAAGTTAAGCGTTTAACTTGTATAGCTTTCTGTTTAAAGCAGCAAGTGTTTTTTGTTCCCATCATCCTGTGATGTGTGGCTGTTAGGCGTGGTTGCATTAGGAGACCATTTTACCTGAATGACGAGCACAGGGAACAGAGAAACTTGAGAAGAGTTCTGCAGACAGCTCACAGAATGAGATCCTGGCGCCTAGCTTCTTGCCAGTGACCACATTATTCTGGACGAAATATGTTAATTTGTCCTCATTCTTGCATTCACTTCATGACAAGGTGTCTTTTGTTTTCTCTGACGCAGACAATGAAGGGGTTGACGTCGTGTTCCTAACGTACAGTGCAGCCAAGAAGTAACTATAGTACACCTTCCAAGCAGACTCGCTGAGCTCAGGAAACAAAAGAAAGAAGTGAGCCCAGTTTCTGTTTTCGCTTCCTTTCCCGCCCTTTACTAACGCAGCTTGCACTCGTTCGTTGTGAGTTAATCTGGACTCTTATAACCTTTTATTTTATACCATGTGTAACGAGAGAGAATCTCAGCTGATTTTTCAATGTCTTTTTTTCTCGTGATTGCTTCCCTTTCCTTGTTTTTAACCCTCCTTTTTTTTTAATGACGTTTGGTGCAGGGACCGCGTGGAGCGTTGCTTACAAATAAGACGAGTGGATTTTCTCTACTCTCCTGCAGGTAACTGTGTGCTTATCTTGTGTGATATTCACTCGTTTTTTGTTTTTTTAGAGAAATTTTGCCACTTACGTGTGCTTCATATCATCTCATGAATTTAAGTTACTTTCAAGCAACCACATAAAATTTCATGCTTGTTCATCTCGTGGCCAGGAATTATTAGCATACAAAAGATATGAGCTTGCCACTATCATTAGCTGCGAAAACGTGGGTGATGATGTTTTAATGAGAGCCGCATGTAGAACATGAACCGGTCGCCATAATATGCTCAACCTCTATAGATAAAAAAAAAAAATTTCTAGCAACAGATGAAACATTCCCTGCCTTCCACAGCCTCTCAAGACAGACTCTGCAGTGACCCTCGAGCGTGAGCGTCTCCTAATTACTATGCTACTCAAAGCCGACGAGTCTGCCTGCCACCTGCCGCCAGCCACCCGCCTTTTAGCGCCATCTGTGCCCTCTTTTTAAATCCTGCTTGAAGGTATCTATAGACATGTGTTTGTGTACCATTCTGTAGTAGATACATGCTTACGTATTCTTGGGGAATGACTGCGAGCTGCTCATCTGACTTGGCTGGTGCCTGCGAGTTATGTGTCAAGAATGATGGATGCTCCCTGGAGCCCCCGGTACAGCCAAGCAGGCGGCAGACATAGGGGCGGGGAGAGCAAGGGCCTTGGCATTCGGCGCCCACACTAAAACTAAATAAACAACGTGACATCTTGGTATGCCGGGGGAAACCAAGCTGACAGGCCCCGCGTCCCCAGGAAAGGGTTTCGCCGCCAGGTGAACTAGACCGCATGCCTCCACTATTAATAAGTCCTTGAAAAATAGGTGCGCTACATTTAAACCAACAGGAGATAAAAAGTAATAAACATCTTAAAGAGGAAAAACTTATAATTTTTTTGGTGAGTAATACTGGTTGTGTTTCTTGGCTCTAA
Source organism: Scylla paramamosain (assembly GCF_035594125.1). Taxonomy (NCBI): domain Eukaryota; kingdom Metazoa; phylum Arthropoda; class Malacostraca; order Decapoda; family Portunidae; genus Scylla; species Scylla paramamosain. The sequence continues at coordinate 5,864,911 of NC_087177.1, forward strand.
TGTTGCCACCTGGGAAGGGAGGAAGTGATGAGAGCGAAACATTAATGATAAAATCTGCTGACATGGCAGCCTGATAGAAGTTGTCGCACCTTGCTTAGATTAAAGGCCCCTTCTAGTCGAATATGATTTCCTTGACTTGTCTGCGCCTTGCCTGACGTCCCGTGAAAGTCCCCTGATTTGCGTCAAGGTAGGGAAGAAGAACCGGAGGATTTGAAATACTCGTAGCACGGTTCACTAAGCTTTGTTTAAGTTATGCTTATGTTACACGGAGACTCAATGAATAATATTTAGGTCTGCTTAGATTCCTATAATACTGTAATAGTTCAAAAGCTATTCAAGACGCGGAATAGTCTATGTAAACTGATATAAACTGACAGGATAACATACGGGCAAAGAAAAAATGAGAGAAAATCAATGACAACACTCCTGTATTAGCGAGTGTCAGGAATGAAAAGTGTTGGCAGAAAGGAAGGAAGGCCGACGCGAGGATGAGGAAAAAGAGTAATTTACTGAAGCCTATAATTACGTCTATGTGCTTCGCCTGAGATAATGTCCACTGTAAACTGCCCAAGGTGACTCTTCTTAGAGTTTGCCTTAAATAGGAAGTGACGGCGGCACACCCTAACCTGCAGTGTGTGTGTGTGTGTGTGTGTGTGTGTGTCTCTCTCTCTCTCTCTCTCTCTCTCTCTCTCTCTCTCTCTCTCTCTCTCTCTCTCTCTCTCTCTCTCTCTCTCTCTCTCTCTCTCACACACACACACCGTCCCCCTCCATTAACCTTCCATAACCTCCTTTCCAAGCACCACATCCTCCTTATCTTTCTTCCCCTCTTCCCTCCCCTTCCGTCCCTCCCTCCCCCTTCCGTCCCTCCCTCTCGTATAGTCTTATGTCTTATCAAAACGACTGAAAGGAAAAATATCGCTTAATACTAACGCGTTACACGTATCCTGACGCAAGGGTAAAATCTGCGTCACTCTACACCGTGAAGCACCTGAGCGCCTCACCTGTAATTGAACACCTCACCTGCCTGTCACGCGGGAAGGCGAGAGGAAGGAGGTAGAAGAGGACGTTGAAACGGGAAAAAAAAAAAAAGTGTGATATTATGACTGAGATTTAAAGGTTTAGTGCTTGAGTCTTGCTTGATGCTGGTGGTTGGGTTAATAATCTGCGAGTGCAAGGAAGAAATATGAGATTTAGATGAGTATGATTGAAGGTGGTGGTGTGGCCGGTCTTGTGATGAGCGCCGCTGATCAAGACTGACGTGCCGAGTGTTCATGTCCCTTACAACAATGGACGGGTCAGTTTTTATAGTGTAGTTCAGCGTTTATAGCGTCCTCTCGTGGCGAATGAACGTCCTGGTGATGTCAGTGTTAAGTATGAAGGAAGAAGGAAGAAAAAAATGGTCATCTTCATGGTTGTCTGCGTTTAAGAGGCTTAAGAGTTGCGAAAGTTCAGGTTGCTTTGTTTATATCAACTTCAACGTTTTGATACTTATTTTTTATTCTGTATCTTATCTTTATACTTGACTAACATCCCTCGTAAAGAACAAAGATACTGAGGATGCGGTTTTCAATCACTTCACTCTATCCTCTGAGTAGCCTTTTAAGAAAAAGTGCAAAATATGGTAGCAGTATTATTCCAAACGGTGCTGCCAGTCTGTATTTTGCACCACCAATTTATTTTCCGGTTATAGAAACACACTAAACTAAACTAAACAGACTAAACCTGAAGGTAACTACTGATGAGACAAGCAAATGTCAATGACTGAGCTATAGGAAGACACAAAGCAACCTGAAGATACTGTAGAAGCGAACAAAACATTACCGAGTGATTTATAGAAATACGCAGTAATTAATCTAAAGAGACTGTAGAGGCGAACAAATATTACCGACTGAGCGATAACTATTCATTAAAAAAGTTATATCCTTACTAGAATTAAACTTAAAAAAGTCTCCTGACCTGTACTGAATACATAAATATTGTAAAGGCAAACAAATATTACTAATTGAGCCATAACTATTCCGTAAAAAGCGATAACTTTATTGGAGGAAGAAAAACTTCCCCAAACATGAACTGAATACATAACGACACACCATTCTATATATATATCTCTGAATAACTTGACCTCGTCCATCCCCCTTATCCTAATGATCAGTAACCACCACCACCACCACCACCACTACCTGCTCCCTCCTATCCCCTCTCCCCGTAAGGCCATAAGCGCCCTTCCCTCCCCAAGCCCCTCCCTTATTCCTTGACGTCAACGCAGGACGAGCCTCTGATCACCACCCATTATGTGTTGGAAAGTGATTTTGTCCCTTTTTTGGCAATCCCTCTTTGATACGGTGTCGTCCTGCGCCTTTTCTGGAGAACCATCACTTAAAATGTTTGAAAACGATCCCTAGGGTTCTCTCTCTCTCTCTCTCTCTCTCTCTCTCTCTCTCTCTCTCTCTCTCTCTCTCTCTCTCTCTCTCTCTCTAGTGAGACGAGTATTTTATAGTAGATATCTTTTTTTTCTTTATTACTGAGTGTTTGATAGCTTCTTAGCTTGTCTGGGAATCGATTGACTCGTTTGAGGTAGTTTAATGTTTATTTATCTAGTTTTGGGTCTTTGAGTTCAGTGTAGTGTTCAAGAGTTGTGTTTGTTAACTAGATTAAGAGTAGATTGGGGTTATCTAGTCTGGGATATTCTAGAGATTGATTGGCCATTATTTGGACAGGTGCGGAATCAGTTAGTTAGTTTGACAATAATTGAGGTTATAGTCAACTAGTTTTGAGTAGTTTAGTGGCTGGTTATTTGATTCAGGGTATTTTAGGAAATTATATTGCTTGCTTGCTGTCGTTACCTAGGTCAAATTTTAGGGCAGGTTGGATAGTTGGTGTAAATTTAGTTTAGTTAGCTTGCTACAGGTAATTTAGGATCAGGGAGCGATTTTGGCATTTGAACAGATGAAAACCATAAAACGGATGAACGGATAAAGTGGGTGAAGATATGTGTGTGTGTGTGTGTGTGTGTGTGTGTGTGTTGGGTGGGGTGGTTTGTGTTGGTGAATGGGACTGAGATGAGGTTAGGGAGTTAGTGAGGTGGTGCTGCGAGTGTGGCTGACAGGGAGAAGAGCAAGGACGAGAGACGGGGAGAGTCATAAGACTGGTGGTGAACGATGGTTAGTGTTGATGGTGGCGTTGTCGTTCTTGTCGTCTTAGTAACAGCGGCAGTGGTCGTGAATGAAAGAAAACGTCATCAGCCTGATAACGAATGATCCGCTGCGTTCAGTGTAATCCGCCCAATCAAGGACAGATGAAACCTGAAAGTTGGATTGGCAAACTGGATTAGTGTATCCCTCAGAGTTACAATAAGATTAGCCCTCGCAGCTCCGGACCGCCCGCTCCGGGAGGACGCGATCACTCCAATATTGCGTCAAATTTCACCGCACGTATGAATCGGTTACTGGAAAAAACTGGTGCAGAATTTCATATTGGATATTTGTCAGCTGTACGTCAATGCGGGACGGTTGTTATATAATTCACGGCGTTTAGTCAAACTAAAATATATTTAAGTCGTTTCTGTATATCGTGCAGTACAAGCACGTAAAAATGTAAGATTTATATACCGACAGCATGTGATGTAATAGTGAGTAGAACGTAGCGTAACGGAAGCGAGACTGACAGCACAATCAAAATTTATACCAAATAAGATTTAAATAAAACGAGACTGTGTTGCTTTAGAAACTATATTATTAGTGGAAAATTGCTCAAATAGTATGTGAATCCATAATTGTTTTGTCATGGCTTTTCGATAGCGCTAATACTGATACGCTTTTATAACTAAAATATAACACTGCTCTTTTGTTTGTCAATTCCATACGCAACAAAAACAATATAGTACGTGCACAGCTTATTATAGTGCCGACCTCCGACGTGACAAGATACAGGCGACTGCAGTTGTTTTCCTTATTCTCTCACCACTCGGCCCCTTCCATCGTGCCCGAAGCTCAAGTTAGGGGAAGTGAGGAGAGAGGTTACAGACAACAAGGATAAGATGGAAAGAGGCTCCGAGGGACGAAGTAAGATTGAGAAAAGAAAGGTAAAACGTTTGCTGTTGGAGGGAGAGAAACGAGAAGAGTGACAGTGAAAGAGAATCTGGGAGTCGATGACGAGAAGAGAGAAAGAAAACAAGGAGGTAAACTTTTACGAGAATAGAAAGGGAAGGAGAATTTGGTGGAAGAAAGAGAAGGAAAGTTTAAGAAAACTCAGGATTCTTTTTTTGGCTGAAGTGAAAAAAAAGAAAAACAGAAACAGACAAGGAAGGGAGAAAGGAAAGACAGAACGGAGACAGGTGGTCGGGGGTGTAATTTTAGGCAAAACCAACTGACAGGTGTTTACGAAAAGCGCGAGGTGTTGAGTGGGTGTTAACAAGGTGCTTAGGGAAAGGAGGACGCTTTGGGGAGCCGAGGAAAGCAGTGGAAGAGGTGGGCTGAGTGGGTAGTCGTGTTTGACGTGAATTAAGAGGCCAGAGCGATGGTGATAGGACCCAGATGGAAATGCTATTGACAGACGACCTGGGCTGCCTGTGGAAGTGTTGAGAGAGGGAAGAGGAGAGGAGAAATGGAGGGCGAAGAACCTGTGTAGCCAATCACATCGGACAGATCCATCACGCTTCACACTCCCGTCTTCAACCCTCCCCGGCACCTGCCTGCCTTGCGACCGACCCATCAATATTGTGAGACGCTGAAAAGAAAAAAAGCCAGAGAGGGAGAGAGAGAGAGAGAGAGAGAGAGAGAGAGAGAGAGAGAGAGAGAGAGAGAGAGAGAGAGAGAGAGAGAGAGAGGGGGGGAACAGGAGGCAAACCAAGGCATTTCAGAAGGCACAAGAGAACAAGACTCTCTCGCTCGTAATTTTAACATTATCTTGACGCTAATGGACTGACCCACGCGTAACTCCGCCGCCCACAGGTTAAAGGCGGCTTGTTTTGGTGTATTATTTATTTAACATTATTTTGGGAACCGCGAATAAGCCAGGTGGAAGGTTGCATGTGGGGAGAAGGGAATACAGGTGTTGGTGGGGGTGTAAGGGGGAGGAGGGGATGTGTATCTAAAGGATGCTTATAGATTACATGAGAGAGAGAGAGAGAGAGAGAGAGAGAGAGAGAGAGAGAGAGAGAGAGAGAGAGAGAGAGAGAGAGAGAGAGAGAGAGAGAGAGAGAGAGAGAGAGAGAACTGTGGGACGGGAGATAGAGAAGAAAGACTGCTTGACATGTATAGAACCTAACCTCTGGCATGTATACTACTCTCTCTCTCTCTCTCTCTCTCTCTCTCTCTCTCTCTCTCTCTCTCTCTCTCTCTCTCTCTCTCTCTCTCTGGACCTGGCACACGGGCAAAATTGATAGTGCATTCCTTTCTAATAAAATTGTTCTAATTAATTATCAGCACACAGGGGCGCGCCACGCTCGTGTAGCAGGTCACGGCGCGTACTGACTCTCCGGAAACGATTTCACGCCGCACCGATTTCATTTAAGTTGATACGTTAAATATATTGCTTTTAAAAATGGCATAATTAATTCCACAGACAATAAAAAAGAGACAAAACATAACTAGTACATTGCTAAAAAAAGGAGCAGTGAAATATATTGTAGTCTCCCTTGGGTCTCCCTTGGCCAGTCTCGTGACACCATGAGCTTCAGCACCCACCGTGTTGATTGTAATGGACGAGGGAAGACCTCCACTAGGGCAACCCGATCCCCGGCCTCCCTGACATCCGACCCGCACAGCCACACGACACGCGATCGATACCCACTTGATTAGTCTTGCTGGGAGGACGACAGGGAGGGTCACTTGATCCGGTGCTTTCGTATAGATGTGAGGAAGCCGCAACACAGAGAGACAGGAGGAGTGAGCTGGTGGCATTGACTGGCAATAATGATGCAAGTATTGTGGTGATGTTCGTGAAAATTATCCTTGCTAAAACTTTGTAAATATAAGTCTAGTTAAATGCAAAACAGCTGAGTAAATACGAATTCTTTACTAAGCCTTATACTACTCCCACTCCGACAGTCCTTAATGTACTAGCTCGCCCTTCTTAAGCCTTACACGTGTGGCCAGGAAGGACTATCTACAGCTACACAAATATAACTCCTCCGGGTGTCACTCGGCAATGTAGGCAACGTGAAAATTATGTTTTCTGGTATACTGCCCGATTTATTTTAGTTTGAGTGTGGGATGTTGGTTTAGCTGCAATTAATGGGAGGCCGTGAGCGAAACGTTGCTGGTGCGTGGATGATGCAAGCTAAGAGCGGCTGAGGCGGTCACACAAATCACCTGCCTCCTGATGGGAAGGCCACGCCCACATGCACCATGGTGGAAGGAAGCAAGTAGGGAGCGACCACACCCCGTAGTTGATACAAGGGGAAGGACCACGCCCTCCCATCAAAATTAATCATTGAAGGGACCTCGTTAACTTATTGCAGCTGAATAATCATCATCATTGATACCAATCGCCTGCAGGACAAAACCTCCCAACAGTTTTTTTTTTTTTTCCTGCACCGTTCTGCTGTCCGTCAGTAGTCCATGCTAATTTTCTCATCTCCTGTCTGTCTTATTTTTCTTTCTGCCTATTCTGACAACCTAACTACGTAGCTATTTACTTACTGTAAATATCATGTTTAATACAGCCAGCCAAGTCTATTTCTTATTCATGGTTATCATCGTCTTAGTTACAAATAAAACCTGACAACATGCTGGTGTACGTTTCAAGGTCGTAACTATTTCAACACATTCATAAAGTTACAAGAATTTAATGAAAAAAGAGAGAGAGAGACCGAGTGGAAAGAATTGTCTCAGAGGGAAGCGTTGAATTAGAGGAAATGTTGTGTAGAGCGATGGGAATATGTGGAAAGAAGTGGCTGAGTGTAAAAAAGAGAACTAAAGGTGACTAAATGGTAGGAGAGCGCAGAGCAGAGAGAGAGAGAGAGGGATCTGGACGGGAAAGAGGATTGAGTGAGAAAAGCTGGCTTGCTAGGAAGATATGGGTGAGCAGAACAGAGGGCTCAGTGGAAAGAACACGAGTGGGAGAGGGGAGACAGGTTGGAGGGACACTGAGCAGTAGCTTCATAGTGAGTGTTAGTCTGATAATGATTTTTTGTCGAGTGGCCGAAAACTGATAATGTTGAGTGTTGATAATGTCGCGTGTTGCAGTACCGCTCATAAATATTTATTTTGGATTAGTTCATGTCCATTTATCACCGCCATTAACAGCATTGCCTCCATCACCACCACTACCACCACCTATGCATCTACCACCACGACCATCGCCATCACTAATGTACCATAAATACTCGTAACTGTATACATTTATCTGAACTACCACGTAATATTCATATCTTCAAGAGTCTTTACGATAACTTGAGTAACTGGCCACCACCACCACCACCACCACCACCCTCGTCTTGACATGGAAGTCTAACGCATCTTCTCTGTTTTTACTCTCCAGTGAACACTGAAGATTCCTTGGCACACGAGAGGAATTTCCTGTCCTTTGCATTTTCTCCGTCGCCACACGCTGCCTGCTTCTCACGGCCACCAAGCAAAGGTGAACTTTTTTTTTCTTTGGCGGGGGAAGCCTCTAACATCATAGATTATATATTTTTTTTTTTATAAGCACTATAAATTACTATAATTACGTTCTCTGTGAGTCTCATTATTATTTTTTTACCAACAAATGTGTGTGTGTGTGTGTGTGTGTGTGTGTGTGTGTTATGTAGGAGGGACACCGGACAAGGGCAACAAAATCCAATTAAAAAGAAAAAAAAAAAAGGCCCACTGAGATGCCGGTCCCCGAATAGGGTCCAAAGCGGTAGTCAAAATTTGAAGGATAAGTGTCTTGAAGGAAATTCAAGTCATAGGAAGGTGGAAATACAGAAGCAGGCAGGGAGAGCAAAAGTTTACCAGAGAAAGGGATGAATAAATGAAAAGGCTGGTTAACTCTTGCATTAGAGATATGGACAGAATAGGGGTGAGAGAAATAAGAAAGTCTTGTGCAGCGACGTGTGTGTGTGTTTAATGTTGGCTTGTTTGTTTGCACTTCCGTGCTTGAAATCCTAAATTAGTGATGAAAATCCAAAAGCGACAGCGTGTAATAAATAAGCAGAAAGTGTTCACCTTTCTCCTGGAGACAGAGGGTGCGGCACAGAGTGGTGTGTAAGGCCTAACGAGTGACGGAGCGGTGCGTGCAGGCTGTATCAAGTGTTTCCCGGCGGCGTGTGTGGCGACAGGTGGGAGGGCCATGCTGACATGGCTGCGTGCGGCGCTGCATGCACGCCTTCGCTTTCCTCACAGACTTCTTAGCCATTATTCGATAAGAGGCTCACCATCGCTGTAGGTCCATTTAGCCTTCCGGTGCAGCCGTCTGCTTCCCACAGCTGGCTGTCTAGACACCACGCCGCGGAATCACCCTGCAGCTTCCTGATGTTGCTGCTGAATTCGTTAACGTCCGAATTTGTAGAAAATAAGTGCAAAAAGTCTGTGAATCTGCATGATTGCTGTTTCTTTGCTTCCATATCAGCGGGGAGGAAAGTCAGTAGCCGCACCTTCAATAGCTGCCCCACCGTCTCACCCCTGCAGGCTGCGGAAACAATCTCTCCTCACTGGTAATGACTCGATGAGAGCAATATTCACTTTCAGCTGCAAATATTACTGACAAAAGAACTGTTTCGCACAACAGAGGAATTTTTAATCTCGGGTGCATCATTAACTACTTAACGTCTCGCTAAAAGGTAAACAGCGCGAGTCAGCGTTATCTGGAAAGCCATTTGGATACCGAAAGTGAGCAGTGTGTCGGGGAGGACAGGGAGTGCCAGGAGGCACCTCAGATGGGAGGCAATAATGACCTGCTAACCCACCCTCGGCGAGGAGACGAGGGGGAGAAGGAAAGAAATTGAAGAGAAAGAAAAAATGAGAGGTGAAGGGGAAATACAAGGAGATGACAAGTGAGAAGGAAGGAAAACAAGTCTAAAACACCAACATGACCGCCTTCACACCACGTCCCTCATTAAAAGGGAAACATGACAGAGAACAGTGAGTGGGCCGCAGGTAGAGGCTGATATGTGTCTGAAGATTAAGGAAGATGAAACGATACAAAAAAGTTCATAAGTCACTTCCGTGCTGGAGATGAACTGCAAATGTCGTGACACTCAAGACTCCGACGGTGCGCAGGAATCCAAGTCCGAACTTATGTGGCAGGTAACGAAGACCTCCAGGCGCCACAATGTTATCAAGGTATCACTCATTAAAAGATATTGGAAAGGGACGAAGTTTCGAGCGTTATACAGTCTGGCCGCTTCCGTCAACTCAGGTGGCTCCGGCGTGGTCACTATAGGCGCGGCACTGCACAGCAACACGTCCGCTGCCTCTGAACGTTGAGCAGCGTCTGCCACACCTACCCGGGCGTCACCATTACCACCTCCGCCGCCGCCGCCGCCACCGCCACCACAGCCGCCCTTCCCTGACCCCAGTATCCCACAGCCTCCCGGGCGCGGGTAGACAAACTGAGGGCCATTGTAGTAATACAGCTGGGCCGGCACGCGAACACATCAGGTGTGGAGGAAAGAAGGGAAGAATGTGCGTGTTGAAGGAAGACAAGTATGAATTATCCTCGAGCGCCGCATCACATCTGGGACTTTTCCTTTCCTCATAAGTCACATGGGTATTTCTTTTACCTAAGTAATTGCACGACTTTTTTACCATTATGATGAATTATCACTTGCTGCAGTTCTTAGCAATGCAAAGATTTTTTCTTCTGCCATTCTCTCTTTGTTGCAGAGTTTTGTACGCATAATCTCAATAAACAAATACATACGGTAACATTCTTGCTTAGCGACTGCAGCGTCTCTTGTTTTTTTTATTTTTTTTAGTTCTTAGTTTCTGAATTTATATGTGAAAATAAATCTGTAAATTCTCAAGTAAATTATAATGCATCCTACACGGCTGAGAGGAAGAGGAAAAATCTCTCTTTTAACACCCGCTGCTGTCAGTAATTCATGCGCCAGTGAGTCTGGATATTTAAAGAAGTTATTTTAGGGAGAGAGAGAGAGAGAGAGAGAGAGAGAGAAGGTGGTAGAAGCAACATTTACTCGTCTCGTCTAAACTTAGCGGCTTTTAACGCGGTGACATTAACGCTGTGAGCGCCATCAAGCACAGGAAGCATCACGGCAACTGTTCGACTTGGCTCCTGCTTCACCAGTTATTGGCAACCCTGATCACTGTTCGCGAGCTGTCCTCTCCCACCTTGCCGCGCCTCCACTTAACGTCTGTCATCTCCAGCAAGACGACTGCGGGTTTTTTCGTCTCCTGAGCTGGGATACCTTGCTGAGAGAAGCTTTCGTTAAAGTACCTAAAGGCGTGGATCACAGCGACGATAATATCAGAGAGCATCATTTATCTTCCTGTTCTGTGGAGTTATAGCCTGGGCTGTGTAAGGAGCAAGACTAACTGTTGAGCACTTCGTCATCAAGAGACACCCACCATCGGATGCTATCGCCGCTCGGGCAGCTGATAAGGTCTCCCCGGGAACGTGACGGGGAAGGATTGCACACTTCTACTGCCGTCATGAAAACACCGCAGGAAGGCTGACTCTCTGCCCCCTCACTGGAACAGGAGAAGCCTTTTGAGATTTGTTATTAACGCATTAGGCTGCTCTTACTGTGTGTGTGTGTGTGTGTGTGTGTGTGTGTGTGTGTGTGTGGTGAATAAATTGTCTATCTATCTGTCTGTCTGTCTGTATCTATCTATCTATCTATCTGTATCTATCTATCTATCTATCTATCTATCTATGTGTTTGTGTGGGGAGGATGTGTGTGTGTGTGTGTGTGTGTTTGTGTGTGTAGTGCAGTGTGATATTTCCTTTCCCTACAGTGGAGACGTGAGTGATAATGGTAATTACGATGACCAAGCACATACAAACACACACTGACAGATGCAAGGACAGTACAGTTGAGTGAATAACTAACAATGGCTGAATGAAGCTTCCTGGCATAATAACAAGCCTGTGTCTCGTGTGATATCCTGAATTGCTTTTTGTTTCGTCGATCATTGGAAACGTAATTGCTCTCATTATTCCTTGATGGTAAATATTAAATGTGATTATTACATTATTCATATTCTCATAATGTGGAATTCTATCTCTCACTTGTAGATTTTTTTTCGGCATAATGTTACACACTAGGCAATGAGACGGTTATTTTTGTTGTTCTTGGTAGTGGTGGTTTTGGTGGTGGTAGTACTGGTGCTTTTGTTGTTGTTGCTGCTGCTGCAGCTGCTGCTGCTGTTGTTGTTGTTGTTGTTGTTCATTTTATTGTTTATATTGTTGTTTATATTGTTGTATTATGAGTACATTCCCTTCATGTTATTGATGTTCAGGTTGATGGAGTTGTAGTAGAAACACACACACACACAAACAAACACTGCTCCACTTGTCATTCACCCCGTCACCTCGACACTCCTGCCTATGAAATTAACTGTGGCCCGGAGGGTGTCACCTGATGCCAAGTGACCGCCGTCGCCACTTAGGGCGAGACTCGCATAGCTTGGCCCGCGTGCTGACAGGCGGTGCGTCTCTCCAAGCAGAGGGTGACATGTACTAACTACCAGACTTCCTCCCTTCTTGTCTGTTTGTTATTATATCCTTTTATTCTCAGTAGCTTCCATTTTTTTCAACTTTGTACCCGTGTGTGTGTGTGTGTGTGTGTGTGTGTGTGTGTGTGTGTGTGTGTGTAAGCCTGCTCCATTAAGCGAATGAGGTGCGGAGTAACCAAAAGCCCATTCAAGATTGTAGGGTTTAATTAGAATAGAATGATACGTTAATTGCGGATGAGATTCGTGTGTGTGTGTGTGTGTGTGTGTGTGTGTGTGTGTATATATAAATAGATAGACTGATGTACATGGACATATTCATAAATAGTTAAATAGATAGATATTTATTTGCATTTATGAACGTAAAGATAAATATAGATACTTCAGTACAAGGACGTCAACACACACACACACACACACACACACACACACACACACAACCCAAACCAGCCAGCATAATGCATAGAAACACCATCACTCAGAAGATAAGACACAATCCACTACTTGATAATACAATAGGTACATTATCACGCATGCATGCACGTACAAACTCAATGAATATGCTAAACTGTTATTATACACCGATAAACAGCAAAATATATCTGAAACTCACAATCACAGAGGCACAACGCAAACTCATTACTACCAACACAGCAAAGCACCCCACTCTGCCACACTGACTCCTGGGGCGATCTCAGTCGAGGAACTAATATCACCTAACAAACTACAACAGAATCCAATCGTCCGTCCAACTTCATTTCTCTCTACCGCTGTGAGTTTGTCTGTCCATAGTGGCGGCGCTTATGACTTGCAAAAGGATCCCAGGACATCAGAGTCAGCCTTAGGGGAAAGCATGCATGGCCTGATCGAAGGAAGGGAGGCGAGGTGGTGAGCATTAGCCTCGGAAACGTAGGCGGGAAGTGGCGCAGGTCAAGGACGGGTGTGGTAGGATTGTGTGGTGCGGTGACGAGGGTTCTTAATGTAATGGTGCAATGTCATGAAGGGTATAGTGTGCGTGCGTACGTGCGTGTGTGAAATCCGATTGTGTTCTCCTTTCTCATTTTTATTCAACATTTGCATCTTTGTTTTGTCTGCACTTTATATTAGGTATGCGAATGAGGTACACACACACACACACACACACACACACACACACACACACACACAAAGTGAGTGCTTTACCCCGCAGGAGAATCGCATAAACACTGCTTGTATTAACCTTATGCAAATGCTCCTCTTTATTCCTCTCTGGGTCGGGTCCTGATGGGGTGGAACAGGGGTAGAGGGAGGGCGTGAGGAGCAGGGAAAGATGGCAAGGAGGGAGGGGGCTTGGGCAGGGAATGGAGGCAAGCGATGGCAAGGAGGGAGGGAGCTAAGGCAGGGAGTAGAGACAGGGAGAAAAGGTGGCAGGGTAGGAGGGATGACAAAGGATAAGTAAGAGGAGGGAGTAAGGGAGTAAATGCTTGGTGGAGGGCGTGGCTTAGAGGCTCCAGCATGGTCCGGCTAAACATGGAAGGGAGGCATTATGGGTCAGGCCACGGCAAGCGGTGTTTCTGCACGCACTGATTATGCTTGATATCCCTGAATGTTGGGATGGGCCCGTTACTCCTCTTGAGTGTTGAGTTCCTTTTTCCTGTTTTGCTTTTCGAAGTCGCTATTTGTTACGTAATTTTTTTTTTGCGTGCTTGGTTTGCTGGGGCGTTTTGTGTATCGACAAATTGTTGTGATATATATATATATATATATATATATATATATATATATATATATATATATATATATATATATATATATATATATATATATATATATATATATATATATATATATATGTGTGTGTGTGTGTGTGATGATTTGTAACTGCAAGAAATTGTGTCTGTGTAAGAGAGAGAGAGAGAGAGAGAGAGAGAGAGAGAGAGAGAGAGAGAGAGAGAGAGAGAGAGAGAGAGAGAGAGAGAGAGAGAGAGAGCATCGACAACTAAAATATAAATGTGAGATTTTTCTGTCGCTAAATTAGTGTGTGTGTGTGTGTGTGTGTGTGTGTGTGTGTGCGTGCGTGTGCGTGTTCATGTGTGTGTGTGTGCATGTGTGTGCGTGTGTGTACATGCGTGCGTGCTGGTGCGGGCTTATACGTATATTTTCATACGACCTAAAAATATGGCAAAAAAGTACATTTGTAATTACCAACTAACACATTGGAGTTATTTATATGACAAGCAAATCCTCGAACATGGACCGGGATATTTCATGTGATTGTATTTATAAAGCATGTTAGCGTCAATTTAGTAGACAATCAATTTATTATCCAAATAAATATCAACTAAATATATAATGTGCAGGAATAAACGAGTCTCTCCTCGAAGATAGTTTGTTGCTAATTCTACGGAAGCAACCATCCCCTTTTCACCCAACTTCGTATATTTTCAAAGCGGTTCAGGTATTCATTGAGTCCTACTCCACTGCGTGCTACATACTGCCGGTAATGAATGTCTCTATGAATTGCAAATGTTGAAAATGCACTCGCTTTGAAGTCTTTTCGAGCCTCCCTTGAGTATATTCAGAGAGAGAGAGAGAGAGAGAGAGAGAGAGAGAGAGAGAGAGAGAGAGAGAGAGAGAGAGAGAGAGAGAGAGAGAGAGAGAGAGAGAGAGAGAGAGAGAGATTGATTCAAGTCAATAAGGTATTTTTACAATGACGAGGAAGAGAAAAAGGAGGAGGAGGTGTAAGAAGAGAAGGGGAGGAGGAGGAGGAGGAGGAGGAAAAAAAAGAATGAAGAAGTGGAGGAGGAGATCGAAAGCAAGAATTAGTGAAACAGAATAAAAAAAAAAAATAGCAGACTTAACTGACGGAGAGAGAAATAGGTAATGAGTCATACAATTATTAGAAACCCACCACTGTTGAATTCCTCCGTCTTGGGAGAATCACTGTAAAATTCACTGACCTTCTCGAACCAGGAGCTCATAAATCAAGCACCACCTCATGACCCCAAGGCCTCGATCCCCAAAGGGGACTAGACCTTGATCTCATGAATCGGGACACCACTCATGATCTGCGAATCAAGTCAGTGATCTTTTTATGTATGTTTAGTTGTGCTTTTCATTCTCCTCCTCGCTGTCATTGCCTGGAGTGGAGGACAATATTATCTTGCTCTGAAATATGTCTTGTGATTATGAAAGGCAGTGCTGAGGGTAATAGATATAGATTGCCGCATGAATAGATGGATAGATAGGTAGATAAATAGATAGATATATAGATAAGAAGATAGAAAGGATACAAAGAAAGAAATGAAGGAAGGAAGAAAAAGAAAGAAGGAAAGAAGGAATGAAAAGCAAAAATACAACAAAAAAAAGGAAAAGGAAGGAAAGAATGAAGGAGAGAAATGAAGGAAGAAGGAAAGAAAGATAGACTGATTTTTGGCGTCACAACAACAAGAATATCATAGGAAATACTGGAGTCATGGTTATATTTCGTCAGTAACAAGGAGATTTCAATAATATATAAATGGATGTCTACATGTGGATCTCTTTACTTTAACTTGATCATTAGCGTCGTTTTTCCGCCGCCGATTTTCATTTCCATATCGAGATCATGAGGAGATTTTGTCAGCGAGCGTAAAAGTACAACGAGTTCTGATTAATGAAGAAATGGTGGACGTCTGGCCGTGTAGCTCTATTATTGTCTGATCATTAGCGTCACTTTTCCTGCCGATTTTCATTTGTTTTTCCGTGCGTGTTCCAGCTCCTCCCAGCCCCACCCCGCCCCACCCCGCCCCGCCTCCCTTGTGCTGGGATGAGAGGGAATGTAAGTGAACAGCGAGTTTCTAATTAGTAATGTATTAAATATAGAGAAAATAACTTGAGGTGGTGATTATTGTATCGAGGAAACGCGGACAGGTGGTAATTACCTCACTGATAAAGGTGCCTTAATGGGAGATCATTACCGCATTTATGAGGGCGTCGTAATAGATGGTAATTTTTGCTTTGGCTCTCCCTTCCCCAGGCAGGAAACGAGCGCCAACTGGGGAAGTGTGTTCTGGTAAACACAACACTCGGCTACATGCGTTCTAAAAGCCAAGTAAAATTTCTGTTGCCTTTAAGCAAAGTGGTTTTACTTGTCTAATTTTGCTTAATTTTTGCACTCCCCCCTTGACTACGTGCGAAAGAAAAAAGCAAAGCAAAATTTTTGTTCACTGTAAGCGAAGTGATTTCACGTACCTAATTTTGCGTAATTTTTGCGCAGTCTCCCCTTCACGGTTACTTTCTCTTCCATGCCCCGAACTCGTCCGTGTTTGACTCCCACCCATTCATTCCCACTTCACTTCGCGCGTAAGTTATCCTTCCCTGTCTTATAAAAATTCATCAGCCGACGCATCTTGAGCCGAAAATTAAAACCGTACCCGTGGTAATGTATGACCGCCATGATGCCTAACAAAGGTGTCTGCCTCTTAAGCCCGGACCTGCACATACAAGGCCGCTAATTATATACACAAGCGTTCATATTGCACACGTACTCTTTCCAGGTCCGCCTCGTTCACAATAAATCGACTTGCGAGATCTTGAAGTCGTGTTGTATCGATCCTGCTTAGTTTGGTCATCGCTTCCATTCTTGCCAAGGTCCTCACGCTCCTCCGCTAACCACAAACGAGCCATTACTTGAGTCTCGACGTGGAGGAATTGACGGATTTTGGTTAAGTTCCCGCTGCGTTGAGGAGCATGGCAGGTTGTATAGCTGAGTCCCCGGCTGCGGCTTTTTTTTGTGTGTGTCTCGCTGCCTAGACGAGACGATTCTTCCTTCCCACCGCTGCCTTAACCCTTGAGAGGTTGGGCGCATCAGGTCCTCTGCCTTATATGACGCGTGGTTTGTGATGGGGATATACGACCCAACCTGCCCGCCAGTCTGTCTGTCTTGGGGCTCCTCCCTTACCCCACCCACCACACACACACACACACACACACACACACATCGCCTGCCTGTTCCTCTCCTTAACGCCTGCCTGTGTTTTTGTCCCAGGCATCTGTCTAGTACTTGTCTGTTTTTTGCCTCATCACTGCCGTGGCCCCGGGATGTGATTCATAACACCCACACGCTCGTTATCAGCCGCCGGCACCGCAGCGTGAGTGAGGCGGCCTGGGCTGTGTGTTATTCCTGCGTACTCGGCAATTTTAAGGACGCGTGCCAGTGTGCCGTAACCAGCACCCCAGCCAGACGATTTATTACAACGACCACCCCAACACGAGACAAACACGACCACCCGAGTACAGCTTTGCGAGTCGTTAAATCCACACTGACTCTGGCCGCCGCTGCCACCCGCCTCATAGCAGGGTTGGGTGCCAAGGAATACATGGTAGGGTGTGTGTCTACGGCCGCGCAAGGAAGGATGAGAGGAAGGGAAAGAGGAAGGAACGGTAAGAAGAAAGAGAGGAAAAGAAACGGAAGGAGGAGATGAGACGCTAAGGCAGGGAGGGAGGAAGGGAGGAAGGGAAAGTGAGCAGCTTAGACGGTGCTTTTTGCCAGCCCTGAAGTGTGATGAGAAGTGGCGTCACCGAGCGAATAAGAGGAGGTAAGTGATACGCGTGTGTGGGCGGTGCCGCGGGGACGAGGAGGAAGCGGAGGGTGAGGATAAAGGAAGGACGACTAGGGTAACGGCTTAAGACTGTCTGGAGAGAAATATACTTGACTGATTCTGCTGTTAAATACCACTTGTTTTCCTTGATTTATTTTTCTTGTTACGGGACTGGAAGTTTGATAGTGTGCAGCGCTGCTTTGGGAGGTGCGGTAAGAAGCTCCACAAGGCATGGCGTGCTAAGCCTGTGCAGTAGACAATGGTATAACATATTGCCAGGGTTTGTTGGGCGCTGGGAGGTGAGGGAGAGGGATGGGGTATATTTATGACGCTGCTAATGGAATGTTTTTGCCTGGTGGAAGTTTCTTCGGCCTTAATGTGTTTTGAGTATTGTGTTTCGTTGTGTTTCCCTGGTATGTGGGTACTACATCAACGTTTCTGTGGTTTGGGTGGTTGAAAGGGATTAAGTGCCAATGATTGTTACACGGGTTTAGTAGCTATAAAAGTAGTAGTAGGAGTAGTAGCAGTAGTAGTAGCAACAACAACAACAACAACAATAGCCGTGATATTTTTGGATTTGAGGCCACATACTGTCAGTTCAGGCTAGTGAAGAGCACGCATGTGAAGCTCAGAGAACGATTCCATTGAGACTCGTGAGATTTACTACCATCGCTCCACTTCCCTCACTGTTCTTGCTGGTGATCTCAGTGGTGGCGGCGTGCCTTGCGTATGGGATGACATTCCTGGCGGTGGTTGTAACGGCGCTAATGTCCATTGTTACGTCACTTAAGGGAGCTAGTAACATTCCATCAACTTAGGGATCAAGAACAGTGTGTGTAAAATATTTCTTTGACCTCGTGTCCTACATAGATAACCTCACGCTCTGTAACATGCCAGAATATACTACTTACAGCTACTCAGGTTATTTTTCTTCTGTTCTTTTTCTGTCACGTCTTTTTCCCGACCACTTCCTCCCAATCTCGTGCCTTCACCATCACCATTCGCTCTTAACCACACGAAACAGGCGCAGACCGATTGCTTCCTGGTCATTTGGTGTTAATTGGAGACATCTCGTCTTGACTGGGGTGCGGGAAAAGTCTCTTCCCTTTCAACAAACTCCGATTCATTAGGGAAGATGGTTTTAATTCAATGAGAGTGGTTGGAACGCTCGCTACTTTAAGTTTCATAGCGCCAGGTATTTACGATTCATTCATCTTCTTTAACGTTGCATCCGCTGCATTCCAAGCTCTCCAACCTCGTTTATGCATTCAGCACCCATCTCACCGGGATTTGGATGTGCTTCTCGTATACCACCAAGCAGTGGCGTGGCTGCTGCAGGTCTGCAAGGCACGCCGCTGAATCATGACAAGGATGAGTCGCGGTGACAGTTTAAGGCCGCGAAGGAGCCACCAACAGCTGGAGGCCGCTGAATTATGTAGCCTTGCCCTTGTTTTGAGAGCGAGGAGGGAGAGGTACAGAGAGAGAGAGAGAGAGAGAGAGAGAGAGAGAGAGAGAGAGAGAGAGAGAGAGAGAGAGAGAGAGAGAGAGAGAGAGAGAGAGAGAGAGAGGGAAATTTCTTTCTCTAAACAAACATGCATGCAGAGACAAAAATATGAACTCGTAAACGGAGAGCGGAAAAATATTCGGTCTTTAGTAAAGTTTTCAAGGAGTTACTCAAGACAAACACCTAGACCTCCACTGAGTCTTGTGTCCACCCAGTCTTAATGAAGTATCAGTAAATCACGGAAGCAAGGGAGAGACCAGGAATACATATCAGGACTGTATTTTACCTGCCAGCAGAGAGGAGAGGCGAGGACCGTGTAAGATTTTGTAGCTAAACCACTATACGAATACTTATGCCGCTCTGAGAAATCCCTCTTGCTCCTCTCAATTCCCTTGCCATTTTCCCCTTCTAGCATTCTCTTCCTTACCCTTACCATCTTCCGCTACTCTTTTAACCCTGCCATGCCAGCATCTCTCCTCCTTCCACGTGTCTTTTCCCACGCTATTCCCTGCAAGAATAGCGGCTCGTCACGTTTCATTGGCTTCCGCAGCGCTGGTACGTGGATTTCGTGTGCTTATTTTGCTTATGCATGCGTAAACCGTGCGTGTGTGTGTGTGTGGGGGGGGGGGGAGGGTGGCGGGAAGGGAGGGGGGGCTAGCGATGTTTGGTTGTGTAAACATCGCTGGTGCATATAAGCTGTAAACATTTATGTACGCAGATGAAATATGCGCGATGTGCATATTTCATGTTTCTGTCCGTCAGTTTTAAAGTGAATCACAATACTGCATTTGAATTTGGCACACAGTAAAAATAGTCGTATTTTCTTGGTACAGTTAGTGATCGCCAACTAGAGTGGCCTTCAGCCTGGCAAGAATCAGCACACAACAGTTGCTCTAAGAAGCGCCTATTGTATCCCTTGGCTATTTTTACTCGTTGATTTTTTCCTCAAAAACTCCATGGAGTGCAGGCACCGCACGGGGTTGTCAGGGGGTATGAATCTCCCTAGAAATAAAGTGCGACAGGAAAAGTATAAATAATTGGATAGTTATCGTCCTATCCGTCACTATTACAAGCTTCCGCCGCGAGGGTGGGAGGGGCGTGAGGTAAGAACCGTCTTCCTGAGATGGTGGAGCCCCGGGGAGGGGAGCAGACCACCTCATAGAAAATGGACAGAGCAGGGGAGGCTTACGGATACTACGTAATGAAAAATAAGTCTAGTTTCTCTTTGTTTCGTCTATTGAAGCCTTCCCTCCGGCTTAGAATAACAAATTGGCGTCGAGAGAAACACGTCCAGGGAGGAGCTCGAGGTCTGGGTGTCTATTACATTCTAAGTAACATTTTTCCTAGTATAGGTATGTGCTCGTTTGCTTAATGCCGCCGCTGTAACGCTGAAATATCCCAGGCACGGTTCAAAACAGGGATAGAATTAGTTATGATGATCAGAGTACTCGTCTGTTTGTCTTCCATGAAATTATAATCAAGAAATGGAGGCTCATAGGGAAACCCAGGGGAAGCAAACTCTGGTGGCCTGAGTGTCATGATAAGCATTGTGTTCTGTTTTCATCCACCGTCTCTCCAGAATTCAGAAACAAATACGATTAGTATTCGATAAGATCAGATTTTACCTTGCCGATCTGAACTTCGATTTCTGTTTAGTATATTATAGTGATGGGACTATTATCCGCACAGTAAGGCACGTAATCCCCATATCGGATACTGATATAGTAACTACTCCTATAATTTAGCTACAGACAAAACTCTATATAATATACACCATAAATCTTCTTTTTTCATTCCCCTATTAGTTAATTTCGTTGGTCAAGTCCCATTTCTCCTCCCTTCTCGAGTTTATTCAACCACACACAAGCGAAGGAAAGACACGTTGACGTCCTGTCAGATGTCTCCTTGATAGCATAGCCGCCTTGTCCAGAGTGTAGAGACCCATCCCTCCCTCCCCCCTCCCTCATATCTCCCCCACTATTTTTCTTGTGTCTTACCTCATTCGGCCTTCACTGCCCACACGATTCCTGCCTACTTACCCTGCCAGTATTCATTCTCCAAGACGTCTCTGCTCTTGAGTCCCCTTTGATGAGGTGCATTGGTTTACATTGCTGTTAGTTAAGACTTCGGTTTGGTGCTATTTACAGGCTCTCCCGGGAAACTGTTCTTGTGTTTTGATGACGTGTTTCCAAAAGCAAATTTGCATGTTGATTGTTGCTTTATGTTGCATGTTGTAGAGAGAGAGAGAGAGAGAGAGAGAGAGAGAGAGAGAGAGAGAGAGAGAGAGAGAGTGTGTGTGTGTGTGAGTGACCTGTGTTCGTATGTACGTATATGCCTGCGACACTCTCTCTGTCTTTCTATATCTGTTCCTTTCTATGGCTGCATCTCTATCAATAACCGGCGTCTAAAAAGGGAGGATGAGTGTCTCTTTACAATGACCTTTGCACACCGAACCGTCAAGCCTCCTCTCACTTTCGCCTCGCCTCGCCTCGTTGCGGTCAAGAGCAATTTATCTCCGTGAATCGTGACGGCGACGCTGGACTGACCACAAGGATTACCGGGGACACGAAACCTTGGACCTTGTGTTATAGCAAGTCATATAGATCAATAGCTTACATTGTCACGCTGCATTCCCGACTGAGTGGGCGTGCAGGATCCTCCTCGTGATGTGTTTACTTTATGCTGCGTCAATTTGCTTGGGGCTAATGTGTGTTTTAGATGTGTTACGTTTTATGGGTTGATATCTCGGCCAGAGTACTTGGTTGGAGTGGCCAATTTTCCTGGGGCAGACGTGGTGGCGGCTCGGCGCGGCGCGGTGTCGAGTGTGTGGTGGCAGTGTGAGGGAACTGTGTGTGTGTGTGTGTGTGTGGGTGTTTGGTAAGTGACTTTGACACGTGCTAGCCAATCACTTACTTGCATGACATCACTATTATTATTACTGTTTATTACTATTATTATTTTTAGTATTACTGTTATTTATTATTGTTATTATTTTCTTTTTATTATCATTATTATTGTAATTATTATTATTGTTATTCCCTGTTGTTATTTTGCTGTTATTGTTATTATTATTACCATCATCATCATGTAAGATTTAATATAAGACCATTCAGTTTCACATGTCAAATCTTTCTTCTATAGTTAATAGCATCCTGAAGCTTCATTTCCGCGCCGATAGAGGACAGATCCGCCTTGACCCGCTACTAAGATGACAGTTCGGGCGTGTCTTCAAGGGCGTGAATGAAGAGTTATGTCCTTCAAAGGGAGAGTTTGAGGAAGCTATCCGTTTAGAAAGAGAGCGCGACATCCTCTCTGCCGGGAAGATCAACTTACTCATGAATTGACAGTTGGATAAGTCGTGAAGAAGCTGACGTTGGAAAAATAATGGTGATCTATAAAATATGAGATTCGAATGTCCACTCTTTTTGGTGTTCCTTTTTTGTCATATTCGGCCGTGTGTCTTTATGAGTTTTTTTTTTTTTTTTTTTTTTTTTTGGCATTCCCAATAGGGCTGTACCGCTATAGCCTTGAGGCGTCAAGTGCCGGCACGAGGCTCACAGGAACGTTGGTTTACGTAGCCACGCCTGACTCATTCATCCTTCCTCAAACTTACCGTAGGATGTGCTGACGACGCCTTCCTTCTCTGTGCCTTGAGGGTGGAGCACCTGCGTCAGGTCCTTGCTTGGTCGCTGTCCCTCCCTGCCGGTTCCTCGCTCGCCTCCATTTTCTGTAGACAAGATTGAATTCACCTCAAGTAGTAAGAATGAAGCAGCAGCGTGAACTTACAGTTCCTGATTGCATGTTAACTCATGATAAAACAATATGCAATCTACAAAATATCTAAAAGTATGCAGGCCATAACAGCCAGGGTGGTCCGTCACCCGCCCTGTAATCCGCCATGTAATCTGCCACTTACCGCCCGTCAGGATGATGGTGTAGCTGTAGGCGTCGTACTTAGTCTCATTGTCGTTGCCGCTGCTGTAGTGGTAACGATTGTTGTTATTACCATTCTCGTAGATTGTCTCGGCCTGCACGTCCGCGTCCCGGCTGGTGAGGGAGCGGAGCCTCTGGCGGCGACGGTGGTGATGGCTCCGTCGGCCTATGGAGCCTTTCGTTCCGTCGTGGTAGTGTCGCCTACGGTGGCGTCTGGTGTGTGCCTTTGAGTTCCTCTGGTGTCTGAATCTTCTGGGTTTTGAAATATCCAAGGGGGAGTCGCTTTTATCTTCCTTCGTTGCTGGGAAGTGGTCGGATAAAGCAGGCGACACAAGACTCTTCGTCGGTTCTTTCTTTTTTGTCAGCAGAGCGCGGTGAAACTCCTCAGAGCTGTTACGAAGATCGTGCGGGTAAGAAGTCGGCGGTTGATCCTCTGCTGCCGTGCCCTCCTGCTGACGGCGGGGATCAGAAGAGTTGTGCCTTTCCTGGGCGGAGTCGACAAGCCGAAACACCTTCCCTTCGTGGGTTATCTCTATACTTCCATTTTCGGGAGTATTCGTGCTCCTAAATCGGCAGTCTTCGTCCTCTCCATTTCCCTCGCGTTCCTGTTGACGATTTTCTCTCTCTCCCACGGCGTCTTCGTTCTGAAATAACAATTTGAAACATGTGAAACATTCACTTGTGGCTGAAAGAACTTTATGAATTTGATATCTAATGCAGCTTGCCCATACGAAGCAAAGGTTTTCAGGCAGATAAGATAAATAGCTTTGTGTCATGGCATAAAATCATGATGTTTTAACCAAATCTGAAAACTAGTTTTTAGATGCTCTCAGAGATATAGCAAAAAAAAAAAAAGGTAAGATAAGAGATCGCATGTTGATATCGTGTCTCCCATTCACATTAAGATTCAGCCAGAGGGACAGTCAACAAAACACTCACCGTTCTCGACCATCCGGGGCAACAGTCCAGCAGGGTCTGAGTTCGCTCTTCCTGCTTTTCTTGGTACAGCGTTCGGTACAGCGTCCTGCGGGGAGAGGGAAGAGGCGGTCAGATGTCATCACCCGCGAACACTACCCACTCACCTCAACACCTTGCCCGGCTTTCCTTTATAGACAAAAAGGAGGCGAGGTGTTGAGGTTATCAGGTTGCTCTACTACTATTGCACCTCCTCCTGCTACTTCCCGTCTTTCACTCGTACTTACCGCCGTAAATATGTGAATGCTGACGGGTTCTTTGAAAGGAAATATCCATACATGGCTTTTGTTATTCTGTTGTGTGGTGATTGATAAAGTAATTCATATTTGTGGAGATTACGAACACCAGCGGAGAGAAAATAAGGAGATATTAAGGGAAGATTCGGTGTCCTTTTGAGGGAACCATCCATACGGGGCTTTATGTTTCAGATGTGTGGAGATTACAAATAGCAAGTGAGGAGCAGATGTGTACGGTTCTCACTTAGGAAGAGGTGTACGGTTCTCACTGAGGAAGCGACAAGGGAAGGCTCTGCGGGCTAAGAGCGGATGTGGAGGGGGAAGAGAAGCGTTATCGCCTTACATGTACTAATCGGTTGTTCCTTACACCTCCGTAAAAGGGAAATTTAATTAACGTACTTGAGATGTATGTTCACTTGACTGATATTCTCAAGTGCCATAAATAATCCATAATTAGCAAGCGATTTGCCTTCACGATGTCGCCTGAGTGAATGGACGGAGGGTCACGCGGGTTGCTGAGTGAATGCTATACTTAGATTCTACATAAGCCAGCGAGGACTCTCTTCACCTGTTGCACGTGTTGGTGGCAGGAGAAACAGTCCACAGAAATAAAGGTATGCTGTCTAAGCTTCAACTCAATACATGCTTCAATAATACCAGTGCCCCTCCCTGGTCTCATTTCATTTTGTATATCCTGTACACGATTGCTTCTTCCCTCCTCTCATTGTTGTCCCTTGTATTGTGTCTCTCATGTGCGCCATTATCTTCGTATTAAGTGGAGCGATATTCTTATAATGATGCTCTCCAGCGTCTGCAGTTATTGTGGTTAATTTCCTCTTCTATCTCATTTTGTCTCATTTTTCTCCGTGTATATCCTCCAATATACTGTTTAATTTATCACGCTTTTTTTTCTTCCTCGTCCTGATTAATTTCATGAACTCTTTCGTATCCCAGCATCCATCGTTTCCCGAAAAGAGGTCTTTGTCTCCCTGTTATGCTCCACTACGCTTGCTCGCATACAGGAAAAAAAAAAGTGAACGTGGGCGCCACAAATTACCTACTACTTCTCACCGTTTCCTTAAGTTTTCACAGATTACCCGTAATTTTCATCGGGACATATACGTAAGTCTCGCGCCGTAAGTATGGGTTTAGAAGTAACGTAACCATATGGCTCTTATACTCGGCGGTGGGAGCACGCCTTTTAAGGGGACGGGATGTATAAAAATACATTATACCCTTCTGCGAGGTCCCGTGTAGTAATTACGAAGGCAGGGGTGGGCCGCGGGGCACCGCTGAGAACACAGTGAAAGTGGTGGGCCAGGGGAGCGTCTGTCCTTCCAGTGCCGCGCGTCGTCCAGGCTTGGCGGGCGTCCTGAGATTAGTGATCAGTCGATGTCGGACAAGCTCAGGACACTGATGCTTGTCTCGGCAAACGACCAGACACAAGAATCTTGGGCCTAAGGATGGACTGTGTTTTTGCGATTTGCCTAGGGAACATAACACAGAAACTGAAGCTAAGTAGAGTCTGGCATGCATAATGATACTGGGACAAAACAACCGCTCGGAAAGGGAAGCAGCCCATGTGTAGCATCGCCCGCTCACCGTCCCCTTCATGTGTGTTGTACCTGTAGCTTAGAACCGTTTTGGGTGTCCACTTCATTTGGGTAACAGGAATAAAAAAACGACGTGTCCCATCCACTTACAACTCTATTACCAGACCTGCTCACCCATAGAAATGTCCCTTTCCTGTACGCTTATTGTGTTTTCTTTTCCTTTTTTGTTTTTTTTTAATTCATGCTTTTAAGCCATGAGGAATGAGAAAAGTAAAAATGATAAAATTTTCGTATAAATTTTTGGCTGAATATTTTCGCTCTTTCTGATTTTAAACACCATTTCTTTAGGTTTCAATTACCACTTAATATTCATGAACGAGAGTGGAGAATAACAAGCTCGAGAGAGAGAGAGAGTAAAAAATAAATACATAAACACTTAGGATCAAAGTGCGAGAAGTAAGAAACCAAAAATATTTATAATCTTCAGAAAAATGTGCCTCAAAAACAAACGTGCACCTTTCCTTCACACATTCCTTATTCCGCACCACGCCTGCTGATGGAGGATTGACTGGGGAGAGGACAGAGAGGGGATGCCTTTGACAGCGGTACAGAGATGCTGGCAGTGGACACAAGTCATCAGAGAGGCGAGGCGTGTGTGTGGCCTGGCGGTCCCTTATTAGCACCCGTCTCCTCTACGCCCCTCAGATCTGCCGGACGGGATGAGGGGCCACGCCTCCCGCAGCACATGAAAAGACCGATCGTGTGGTGACGTTTGCGGACGAAAAAAATAAATAGATACATGTAATGATTTGGGACTGGGTGTGGAACAGCGTCGCGTCATTAACTCGACTTGCATATCCTGGTGTGCGTTTATTTAGCTTGTTATGGGATGTCCTTTGTTCTGCTTGCCGCTCCTCCCCTCCCTTTCTCTCTCTCTCCCCATCCCCCCGACTCTCTCTCTCTCTCTCTCTCTCTCTCTCTCTCTCTCTCTCTCTCTCTCTCTCTCTCTCTCTCTCTCTCTCTCTCTCTCTCTCTCTCTCTCTCTCTCTCTCTCTCTCTCTCTCTCTCTCTCTCTCTCTCTCTCTCTCTCTCTCTCTCTCTCTCTCTCTCTCTCTCTCTCTCTCTCTCTCTCTCTCTCTCTCTCTCTCTCTCTCTCTCTCTCTCTCTCTCTCTCTCTCTCTCTCTCTCTCTCTCTCTCTCTCTCTCTCTCTCTCTCTCTCTCTCTCTCTCTCTCTCTCTCTCTCTCTCTCTCTCTCTCTCTCTCTCTCTCTCTCTCTCTCTCTCTCTCTCTCTCTCTCTCTCTCTCTCTCTCTCTCTCTCTCTCTCTCTCTCTCTCTCTCTCTCTCTCTCTCTCTCTCTCTCTCTCTCTCTCTCTCTCTCTCTCTCTCTCTCTCTCTCTCTCTCTCTCTGTGTGTGTGTGTGTGTGTGTGTGTGTGTGTGTGTGTGTGTGAAGAGGGGAGTTGATTTTTAATATGGGAGTGTTTATAACAAGATGACCATCCTAGACTTCGTTGACAATGTGATGCTCGCGAGGGCAGCGTCGTCTTGGTGTTGGGTCATGGAGCACCACATGGAGGGCCAACGCCGGACCTCAAAGATTCTCAGCCAAGACTAAGGCTCAGTTACAGGTGTTAATAAGCTTTGTTTGAACCTTCAGTTGATATTGCCTGCAGGTGTTTCTAGAGGCTTAAATGGTTGTCCTTTAGGCTTATTTAAGGAGGCCTGGATGGTTCATTCCCACACTTGGTAGCGCAGCTGGGTGTTTTAAGTGACACCTGTCCGTCATATATTTTTTTTGTTTTTACTTCATGCCTTTAAGACACTAGAAATGAAAAAAAGTAAACATGATAAAATTTTTGTATGAGTTTTTGGTTTAATATTCTCCCTCATTTAGATATCAGTCGCCATTTCTTTAGCCTTCAATTACCACTTGATATTCACGGATGAAAATGGATGAAGAATAACAAGTTCGAGAAAAAAAAAAAATTACACAAACACTTAACATCAAAATGCGAGATTTAAGAACCCTAAAATATTCATAATCTTCAGAGAAATATGTGCAGTGTTTTCGTTCACTATTGCTTTATTTGCATATCGATGGAATATCTATTGAGTGCAGGTCCTCCATTCCCATAGCCCCGCCCCTTTGTAAACTTATCATTTATCTCTGCTTATTATGATATCAAGTGCATTCATACCTTTAATTCACCTCATTCCTTCAATCATTTATAAGATTCAGAAAATGTTCAGAGGAAGAGGATTCAGGTTTTCTTCATATTATACAAGGATTTCTTGACTAAAATCTCAAAGGATAAATATCAATATGCTATACCGAGTGTGGAGAAGGAAGGGAGGGAAGAGAAGAGAGATGACGGAGAAGCAGTGTTGGAGAGGAGAGCGTAGGAGATTTCCTTGTCTTTCTTCTCAGCAATAAATGGACAGTTTCCTTCCTTTTCTCATCTCCATCACAAACCAGTGTTCCCTCCTTTGCATGGCACGAAAAAAGACCGTACGATTTTTTCTTTTCTTTTCTTTTAATAGAGTTTTATAACATAATGTTCGCGAGAAAGTAGACTGGAAATATCACTGAGTAATGGGACAGAGCAGCTTTATACACTTCCAAATCCGTGCCTGGTAAAAGGGAAAAAATGCGCTGTGATTGTAAAGTAAAAGCGAGTGTCTGTGTGCCAGCAAATATTTCTCATTTCCGAGTTGAGAGCTTTTATTGTCTTTGTACTGTTATTTTGTTCTCTTGTTAATTTTTGTTTTCTGTTTGTTTGTTTTTTGTTGCCTGCTCGAGATTAATGGAACTGTTATTGACATTGTCGTTATTATATTAGCATTATTGTTGTTGTTGCTTTTGTTGTTGTTGTTTTTGTTGTTGTTGGGGCGGGGCAGGTGACTGGTACACTCAATGTTCTTGCCACTTCTCTGTTCTATTTGTGATAATTTCAATCACCTTGCCAATTAGCCTCGCTCTTAGATGATTTTGGAAAATATTAATAGGAAAACAATACTTTTAAACGTATGAATCAGTCCTTCATAAAAACTGTGGAAATAAAGATGTCATTTGCATAAACTCATTCATATCACCATCGACACACGTCACGCCTCAGATGAGCGTATGTAAATAATACGTTCATTTGTTTGTATCCACGATTTTTTCAAGAGTTAAGACTTCGAGATTTTTGTTTTATTATTGATGTTTTCGAAAATGAGCTTAGGACAAGATTAACGTATAAGGTGATTGAAATGATTAACGTATAAGGTGATTGAAATGATTGAAATGAACTTAGATATAAAGGACAAAAAAAATGAAAAAAAAAAGTGACAGGAACACTATAATCTCATGCACCATTCACCTGCCCGGCCTAAAGGAGGCATATGGCCGGGCCCGTAAATTTAGGATCAGTTTAGCCTGAATATCGTTCCTGTTTGTGATGGAAAACTAAGCGAACTATTAACTTTAGGGAGAAATCCTGAACAGAGAACAGAATATTACAAACCATAACAATAATTCATTCCCATAAAAATGAAGCGAATTATTCAATTACAAGAACATGAAACATTAGCGCTTTTTTTCATTTCACTCACTGCATTTCATTTACTTTCCCTTCCATGTCGTTCTTACCAAGGTAGTACTTTCCTGCCTTCTATGGCGTATAAAAACTGCAGCCTTCATAATCATTTCTAGGGTAAAAGTGGCCATTCTTTCTGTATTGGCTGTCGAGGGGTGGGTAGTGAATCATAGCAAAGAATCAGTATACTAGATGAACCATACGAGGGAACAGAGAAACGAGAACACATTAAGAGGATGGATGAAAAGGAAGGTAATGAAAAAATGGATGTTCTGAAGGGACAGGAAATGAAGGAGATGGAGAAGCAGGAGGAGAAGGTCGAACAGGATAAAAGGTAGTAGTTGAAGGGAAGGTGTAAAGGAGCAATAGGAAGAGGTGAAAGAAAAGGATGTAGAAGGGAGGAAGGAGGATGTGAAGGAGTAATAAGAGATCCAGGTGTAGATGGAAATGGAAAAAAGAGACTAACCTTAAAAAAAACTCACATACAGAGAGAGAGAGAGAGAGAGAGAGAGAGAGAGAGAGAGAGAGAGAGAGAGATCACTGAATTCCACTCGCCTGACATATGTGACTGAATTTCCAGTTTTTGTGCTTTTGGTAATTGAATTCTGAGTTGCAGCAGTAGATGTGTTGTTGCGTTTCGTGTGTGTGTGTGTGTGTGTGCGTGCGTGTGTGTGTGTGTGTTTGTTTGTGTTAGGAGGGATTAGCCAGCGATCATGATGCTTTGCTTGCCTGAGATTGAAAACGTTTCTGTATCTCTCTTTGCCTGTTAACTTTCATTACACATTCTCTCTCTCTCTCTCTCTCTCTCTCTCTCTCTCTCTCTCTCTCTCTCTCTCTCTCTCTCTCTCTCTCTCTCTCTCTCTCTCTCTCTCTCTCTCTCTCTCTCTCTCTCTCTCTCTCTCTCAGCCTCTTACCTCTTCTCATACTTGACGCAGGCCTTGGTGTCCTTGTAGCAGCCTGGCCTGTACACCCTGACGGTGGCCGTGTATGCTCCCACAGAGGGCACACGAACCGTCACCTGCTCCTCCCGCTGGTACCGACACACGTGGAGCCTGATGAGTAAAGTAAATGTGGTTTTAGTAATGGTAGTAGTAGTAGTAGTAGTAGTTGTAGTAATAATAATAGTAGTAGTAGTGCCTTTTTAATAGTAGTAGTAGTAGCTTTTTTCCTCCTGTCACTATTTTTAACATCGAAATTAGCATAAAGTCATAATTTATCTCATATTCACTTGTTATCTTCTCCAGCCCTTAAACACACACACACACACACACACACACACACACACACACACACACACACACACACACACACAGCTCCCAACCCCTCTTCCTTTATAGTTTCCTTTCTGTTCCTCTCCCTCCGTACTCGCGTCTTTTCCGTGTTCTTTCATCTTTCCATGGCCCCTCGCCTGCGCCTGCCGCCAGCACCTCCTCTGTTGTAAGACTTTCTCCGTTTTCATGCTTTCTCTCAAAGGATTTCCCGGTGATGTGAACGCTAAGTCTCAGCTGAATCTCACCTTCCACACCTGAGAGCTAATGAGGCGATTAGGCCCATTTTACGCCGTATTATCTTGTTTGTTTTCCAAGTGATTAGCTTAATTTGCTTGGCTGTTTTTTTTTTTCTTTAACTTTCTCTCTCCCAACAATATTTCGCCAGTTTTTCAAGGCTATTTAAGCTTCTTGGCCATAAGCCTTAAGCCAGTTGAAAGATTACCACCATTGCTCTTAGCCGCTAAGCCCATTCGGAAAGTAATTGTTTGGGACATAACTGAAATTTATGACCGAGCTGGGGAAGGAGGTAGGAAGAAGGAGGGAGGAGGGAGACCTGTTAGTAAATACACGTTTTATATACTACATGGTAAGGAATGACTAGAAATTATCCTTAAATGGTCCCAGGTTTGCTGTTACCATGTCCGCTGGCAGAGAAGAAGCATTCCCCGCCTTTTTGTAATGCGTAATAAAACCTGTCTAGCCGAAGTGAAACCTGGCGACTGGAATGACCGCACCTGTCTGGAGAACCTTACTGACGGTGGATTAGTACCCAGGTAAGCGTGCTGTGTCGAGGACTTCTTAGCGTCGCGGTCTGTTCGTGGAGGTTTTCTATAAGGGAGCGTAAAGGGGAGGTTCAGTTTACCTGTAGACGATTACCTGACGGCCACCGCGGCGCAAGGTGAGGCCGAATTAATTACCGTCGCGGCTTCCGTAATGACAGGCGAGGTGTTGTAAGTCTTGTATGTACTAATTTGTTAAGCCCTTACACGAGCCACTGGTGCTGTGTGTGTGTGTGTGTGTGTGTGTGTGTGTGTGTCAGTGTGTTACTCTTTACAAGAAAGATATTTTAGTGTCGCTTCGGGTACAAAAAAAAAGAAAAAAAATAGCTATACATTGTTTTCGCTTGTGATTTTGCAATTTGTATCACGATGGAATTGCCGTTTTTGTCAATAGACTGCGTAATTGTTCGTATGTGTGCGTGTGTGCGTGTGTGTGTAGTTGTTCATGTTTTTGTTCGCATACGTGAAGCACACAATAACTAATTTTCATTTCCATCGTAGTGAATAAAAAAATAAAAAAAACTGGCGACTCATTTTAAATCCTTTCAGGCCCTCCCGTCAACCAATCGTAGGACGTGAGGGAAAGATATCAGCCACTCGTTTTAGCCAATCAAAAGAGGGATGAAGAGACCATTGCCTTGATGTCAGCACACGTGGTAAAAGTTCACATGGAAGGTAAAAGTAGAGAGAGCATTTATCAGAAGGACAATTGGCTGCAAACTCTTTACTATTGCACGTAATATTTTCGCTGGGGGTAAAATTTAAACGCAGAACAGTAGCGTTAAAACTGGGTCCGTTGTCAAGGATTTTAGAGTCGGTAGTTGAGAATGGAGGTAAAAATTGTTGTGTAAAAACGAGAAGCGAGTTGCTGCCAAGGACGTGATACTTGCTAACGATGCCTTGTAGAGTGAGCACACACGCGAACGCACGTACCCATCCACCTACCCACCCACCCACACACACACACACACACACACACACACACACACACAACGCATGCACGTAACTACCCACCCACACACACACACACACACATACACAAGGTCACTAACTAAAGATAACAACAATTTACTAAAAGTCTAGTGAAGCAAATTTCAACAGTCTCTATCACTGGGTAACTAAATTATGACCTACGCTGCATATTGCTATAGGAAACAAGACCTAGAAACCGCCCTGCTGGTGCCAAAAGAAACAAAAGAAAAAAAAACGGGTATTTATTCCCTGTAGGTCAAAGAGACGTAAGTGCAGCAAATGTTTCTGGTGAAGACGAGACACAACAGTCTTCAGGAAGTGGGTTAGTGAGGACATCATTGTGCTGCCGCCGTCTCCCTTAATTTGGTGTCCCTACTTGCCACATGGTACCCTTTCCCCCCCACCTCTGGCACACCCGGCACACACCACGCACCCCTTCACTCCGTGGTCCGTACCCTCTCCACCTACCCTCTCCACCTGCCACGAGTCTCGACCTCCACATCACCCCATTAAGCACTCCTCTGTTACTCTGTTACCATTCACGCGTGCAGCTCCCTCCTCTTTCCTCTTTTTCATCGATCAGACCTTAATACATTCTCTCTCTCTCTCTCTCTCTCTCTCTCTCTCTCTCTCTCTCTCTCTCTCTCTCTCTCTCTCTCTCTCTCTCTCTCTCTCTCTCTCTCTCTCTCCTGGCACTCCTCGCCTTACATAAGCCGCACCCCATCACACCTTCCTTGCCAACTCGCAACTCTCCCAGCAGTCGTCACCGCCTTGCTCGACACATGCCAACACCCTCCCCTAACCCGCCCTGTCGCACCCCCTCCCCTCGGCAGCTCCTTAATCACCCCTTCAGAAGGATATTAAAGGAGGTTTTTACTACCGAGGGAAGGCCGCCGCAGGGAGGGAGTGAGGGAGTAACTCTAGTACTCCACGCGTGAGATAGGGATTCTTGAATGCTCATACCTAATATTCACTGTCAGTTTGTACGCGGGGGATGATGATCTAAGTATCTTTTTTTTTACAAGTCATATTTTTTTTTTACGAGAATATGAATGTGTGAAGGAGAGGCAGCTGGTGTATATAGATCGGCGTGTAAAGAAAGAGAAAGGAGGGAATTTTTGGCGGTAGTAGTAGTAGTAGTGGTGGTAGTAGTAGTAGTAGTAGTAGGTACCGTGGCAGCAGCAATAACAACAATACCATAAGGAAAAAAGGAGGAAGACGAGAGAGAAGGAGGAAGAAGACCTGCAGAAGCAACAGTAACATGAGAAATAGGGAGAGGATGCAACAGGGCAGGACAGAGAGTTTGAGGAGGAAGAGGAGAAGCAGCAGAAGGAGTAGGGGGATGTGGTTGGAAAAAAAAAAAAAAAAAAAACGAAAAGAAACCGGAACACGAGGGAGGGAGGAATGATAACGAAGAGGGACGGAAGGAATATGCAGGTCTGTTACCGCACTCGCTTGATATTTGAAGCTGCAGTGTATGATTTCAAGGAGTCTGGGATACTGAAAGAATGAACGAAAGGAAAAGGAAATTCGAGAGAGGCGGTGCGAGTGTATTGTTAACACTGAACAAACCAGTGTGGAAAGGAAATTCAGTACAATACGGAGGATTTATAAAGAGTGAAAACTATACAACTGCACTGCGTACGACTTCATGCTGAAAACGAACCAAACGAAATATTGAAGTGGAAATGAATAAACAAGATATAAAAAAAAAAAAACACGGATTTTCTCTCTCTGTATAGCTACCGTGATTTCTGGCGCTGTATATTCCCAGTCCTGCGTCACTTTAAAATCAACACAACACACACACAACACAGAGAAGCTTCCCCGTCAACCACGACCCTTTCGTACCCAAAAGTCCAAACATGCATTGACATCCGCTCCAATATTTACGACTCTCCCAAAACATACGGTACATCAATAACTTCACTTCACACCCTATTGTACACCCCACAACACACACCAACACCCATAATATACACATAGCTGTAATACATTCATGGCTAACCTCACGGCCCCACACCCAAAAACACACCCGCGCCTGCATATCCTGAAAGTTGAGAGGAAAGGTTATGAGAAGATGTGCAAGGGACTAAAAGTAAGGAAGGAGCAAGTGGAGGTGAATGAACGAGTGAGTGAGGACAGAGGAAGGAGGGAGATGGAGCATGTATGAGTCAGAGAGAGAGAGAGAGAGGGGAAGAGAGAAACAAGTGCTGGTAAAACATAAAGGGTGCGTTTTATGGCGGAAATCTTATGGTTGTGATACGCTCCTAAGAAAGGAAAAAGGGTGGAGGTGATGATGAAAGACATAAAATTCGAGGAAGCCAGACATGAGGCCTTCTTTTTTTTATTTTTACTTTGGAGCCAAGAAGCCTTAAGCGAGACGTAAACAGCGGCTGGCCTGCATGCCATTCACGCGGCAGATTTGCTAGGGAAGTTTTGCGTTTTGTGAATTATGAGTAAATCATTCATATCTGCACGCGGGAGACGAAGGTGAATGGAGGCAAAAAACTATTGTCTTGTTTTCCCCGCCACCTGAGTTGTTGGTGCTCGTGTTGTTTAGAGGTAAGGTAGTAAATATGTTAAAAGTTGTGAAAGTGTTGGAAACGTCATGTTCTTTTTTTTCATCTCCTTTTTCTCTGTTGCTTCTAGTGTTGGTGCTCGTGTCGTTTAAAGGCAAGGTTTAAATGCATTAAGTGAAAATTGCTGAAAATATTTTGTTATTTAGTCGCTGCTTCTGTTCTTGGTGCTCGTGTTGGATAAATGTAACGTTGTAAATAAGCTTGGATTGTGTGAATCTTTTATATCACACTTTATATTCTTGGTTTTCCTTCTGTTTGTGTCCCAGGTTACGAGTTTCTGGAAAGGTAAAGGTGTAAATAACATCAAAACCTGTGATGCTCTAGAAATCTCGTAATTATTGTTTTATTTGTCTAGATTGTGCTAAGTGCCCTTGTTTCGAGGAAGCGGCGTGTAGGTTTTAAAAGTGAGTGAGAAGTGAGAAATTGTTGAAATATCATTCTTCCTGTCTTTGTTTCAATCCTACTTGGCGTTCGTGTTGTGTATAGGTAACGTAGGTGGGACTGAAAAGTGTAAAGTTGTTGAAATATCACTCTTCTTGTCTTTGTTTCCGTCCTACTTATGTTGTTGGTGTTCGTGTTGTGTGGAGGGAACGTAGGTGGAATTAAAAAGTGTAAAGTTGTTGGAAATGCCATATTTTCTTTTAGTTTTGCCTGTTATCTTTGTTGTTAGTTGCCGCGGTTGTCAAAAAAAAAAAAAAAAATATTATATATATATATATATATATATATATATATATATATATATATATATATATATATATATATATATATATATATATATATATATATATATATATACTCGTATATATATATATATATATATAGCGCTTAGGTAAAGAAAAGTGAAATAGTTAAAAATAGCTGGAACAATACTCTACACACTATTTTTTTTTTTTTTTCAACCTCTTTGTATCTTACCACCGCCATCATCCTCACCACTACTACCACCCCCACCACCACCACCACCACCACTACTACTACTACTACCAGCACCACCGCAATTTACCACCACCACCACCAACAACAACAACAACATACCTTCTTTCCACCACAGACATGTTCTAAAATCATAAAGGAACTAGTGAATGTTGAGAAAAAGAAAAAAACTTGAGTGTTACGTAACCCTCGACAGTTTTCTGGTCTGCTCCTCACTGCCTTCCTTCCCCTCCCCTCCCTCCCTCCCTCCCTCCCTCCCTCCCTCCCTCCTTTCCTCCCTCCCTTGCATAAACTTTGGTGTTCTGGGCAGAAAGGAGAAAAGACGGAGAGCAACGAGGACAGGATGATGGCAGCGCTGTGACGTATGAGGTGAGAATTAGTGTAAGTGTTTGGTTTAAGTATCAGAGGCAATAAGTGACAAGAAGATAAAGTACCAGAGATATTTTTAAGTATACGCAGATATTTAGAGTTTCTTTGTTACTTGATGCACACAGCAGAGTTTTCAAAAGCTTCCTCGTCTTTATTCCTAACAACTATAAGTGTGTTCTTGTTTTTATTAATAGTCTAAAAGAATTCTGCGCCATCATTAAGAGAAACACTTGAGACCTAACCTAACCTAACCTAACCTATCCATGTGGGCCTTGAAAATTAATACTAATGAAAATAAATAGATGCATTAAGATCTGGTCCATAAAACTGAGTGTAAGTATTAAAGGCTGTAAGTAACAAGAAAATATAGTACTGGGGAGGGTTTTAAGTGTACGCAGATGTATTTAGTTTGTATGTTACTTGATATACACAGTCTGAATTTCAAACGTTTTCTCGTATTATCCTAACAACTGTAAAAGAGGCTCTTGTGGGTTTTTTAAGTGTTTTCATGTTTTTACTAATAGTTTATGGTTCTGCGCCACCAGAAAAGAAACACATGTGAGAACCCGACTGTTCATCCCTGTGGCCTTTGACGATAATGCTAATGAGAGTAAAAAAAAATAAAACGCATTAAAATTCAGCTCATAAAACTTAGTCATAATATTCATACTCCCAAGTCAACAGTTTCTTTTTATTTATTATTTTTTTAAAGTATTTACATCAAACGGTTAACATTAGACACGATAAAAAAAAACTACAGCGCATTAATTTAACCACGGCAATAACGAATATAAAAAAAAATACATGAAAATTCAGTCCATGAAACTGAACATTGATGATAATATTCATACTCCCAAGTTAAGTTTATTTTTTTATTTATTCTGAAGTATTTATACCAAACAGTGAACACAAGGTACAATTAAAATACAGCTCAGCATTTCAGCAGCAGGAACAATGAGTAAAAAGAATATAAAATAAAGAAAGAAAGAAAAAAAAAAGAGATAAATTAAAACAACCCTTAAAACTTGACCATAGTATTCATAATCCAAGTTTGTTTTTATTCTTGTCTATTCTCAAGCATTTATATTAACCCTTTCAGTACCAGCGATACTTTCCAAGCTTCATAAAATCACCTTTTGTTAGTTAAAGAGCAAACGGAGATAGAACGCTAGTTGATGAGTAGAAAGAGATTACTTTTTACCCTTTCATTTCAACAAAATCATCTTAAAGTTATTACTGTTTTATAATAATATCCAGAATAAAAACTAGCTAATATCGCTGTACTGAAAGGGTTAAACAGTAAACACTAGAAGCAATAAAAGCTACAACGCATCAATTTACCTACTGCAATACTCTAGACATTGATGATCGCACCCATGATACTCTCCATCCATCTGTATCTGGGACACAAGTGACCTCCAAGGCGATGGCAACGAGAGAAAGACACAATTTATGGTTCCGTGTTAACATAAGCCAGCCATGCCCTCGTTACGCTTCACTTGGTCTTCTTTTAGTGAGGCTTAGCAAGATTTAAAGTCGTTCTGTTTTTAGTGATATTTGTTTATTCATTTATTCCTTTATCTATGTGTGTGTGTATTTATTCATGAATGTCCATGTTTTTCTTTGTATTTGTGTTGTTTTAACCTGTTTGTTTACTAATTCTTGTACGTCATTTATTTATTTTTTTCAATTTTTAATCATTCATTCATTCATTCATTCATTT